>NC_080387.1:39470151-39740151 GCF_028751815.1 Salvia miltiorrhiza
GTTACAGAGGGAAGAGGGAGGCAGCGCCGGCGAAACAGAGGGGAAGGGAGCGGCTGTGACTGTTGAGTTACAGAGGGGGAAGTGGGCAGCGGATTTACAGATGGGGAAGGTGGGAGGCGGAGGCGGCGGCGGCGGAACAGAGGGGGAAGAGGGAGGCGACGCCGGTGGATTTGCAGAGGGGAAATGGTGGAGTGAATTTAGAGAGGGAGAATGAGGGAGACGGTAGAGAGAGAGAGAGAGGCGAGTAGATGTAATTTAGAGGGGGTAAGTTTAATTAGAATCATGTTTAAGTGAGAGTTAATTAGCCTTAAAATTTACCTAAAAAGGAAATGAGACAAGATTATTGGGACAACCCAAAAAGGAAAGTGAGACAAGATTATTGGGACGGAGGGAGTAACTCCTTAAAATGCGTGCGGGAAAGAAATTGTGCAATATCAAATGATAAGACTATTTTTTCAAAATAAAATTAATGAAAAATGCGGTACGTTTATGTCATATTATTGGCTCATCAATGCGATAAAGAAAAAGAAAAAGAAAAAAGAGAGACAAAAGTAAACCAAAAATTACACTCCCTTATCGTGAGTTGCCATTTTGTCGTTGTCGGATGGTCGAAGAAGAGTGGCGATTGTAATTTAGGTGATTTAATTGAAACATGGATTGGATCCCAAAATAACAAACTCAACCTCTGGGTGTCCCCACTAAAATTGTCACGTCAGCCCAATGGGGAGGCCCATTATTTTGTGCACATTTATGATTTTTGTTACTTACATAATTTTGTTCGTGTTGAATCAAAGTTTGAGATTTTTTGATTCGATGAAATTCCAAAAGGCTCGGCTTAGAGGGTGTTTGGCTAAGCCATATTTTAAAGAGCTTATAAGATATTTTAAGAGTTTATAAAATATAATTTTTTAAAAATTTATAAATTATCAAAATGTTTGAGCAATTAAATTTATAAGCTAGAGAAAGAATTTTTAGTTAGTGAGAAAATCTTTATTAGAGAGAGAAAATTGAAAAAAAATAAAATTAGAATATGTTGTGTCCTCTGATATTGAAGCTTTGTTGACAGAAGTTATTGTTGAGGGAGGTGGAAAATCAGGGTTACTAGCTGTGGAAGATAAAAGAGAAGTCTTTTGTTCTATGGAGAAAATGGGGGAGAACAGAAAGAGTATCAGTCAAGAGAATGGTGAGTGTGTTGACCAATTTGAGCATTGAATGGAGTGCTTGAGGATATGTCGTAGGAGTATTATTTCTAAGAGTTGCTTTTGTTATTTAAAAGTTGTTAGTTTTACTTTACCAGAAGGGGACCACTTCCCATTTCTTATATGCTGTAAGTTTGCAACAGTAGGGTTTATGAAAAGAATTGTCCAATTTTCTACCTACTTTCTCTTTCTACCGCCTCCTCAATATTCTACACACTATCTCTCTTTACATTTCCAGAAATTTGCTGCAACATTACATAAAACTTATAATTTCAACTTAGATCATAACAGTTGGTATTCAGAGCAATCGATCCTCGGGCGATGGCTGATGTTACGAGATTTAAAGACCTACAAGAGGCACAAAAGAAGTTAGATCAAGTATTACAAGCAAAATCGTTCAAAAGGGAGGCAACTGAAGTCAAAATGCAGGAAAAGATGAATAAAATGGCTGATGAAATGCAGAAACATCTTTCACGTGTAGATGGTAAATTTGAACACTTAACCTCTACCCTAGCATCTTTACAATTACAGTTATTGAATATGAGTAAAGGTAGTGGGGGTCAGGGTTCTGAGTCGATCTTAGGGGATCATGAGCATTAGTGGGGTAGTGGGGGAAAAACTCCTTATTCTCACAAGTACAGATTGTAGGGTGAAGGGGGTGGAGGAAGTCCCATAATCACTCCACTCCCTTACCAAAGCTTGATTTCCCTAGATTTGGTGGAATTTATCCGAGGGCTTGGATCTTGAAGTGCAGGGGCTATTTTGATTTAATTCCTACTCTACCTGATTCCCAAAAAGTGAGGATGGCTGCTATGCACTTTGAGGGAAAGGCTTCACTATGGTTCCAGAACCTATCTGGTAAACCTTATGAGCTAAATTGGGATCAATTTGTTGATCTGATTTCAGCAAGGTTTGAGGAACTCAAAGAGACTAAGATTGTGGCAGAATTTAACAAATTAAGAATGACTGGTAATTATGCTGATTATGTGGACAAATTTGAGGAACTCAGAGCATGCATGTTACTTGTTAATGGGGGTGAATTTTCAGAAGAATACTTTATTGCCAGCTTTGTAAGTGGGCTAGGGGAAGAGCTACAATCCTTCATTAGGATGTTTAATCCTATCACTCTAAGCCAAGCAATTGAGTTGGGGAGAAATCAACTACTCACCCTTGATGCACTCACAAGAAAATTGAAAGGTAACTACAAGAGTAATAATGGGTCGGGCCAGTTTATGAGAAGGGCAGAACTGTAACACCCATTGTTCCACAGAAAGTGAGTGGAGATGCATCAAAGGTACCCTTTAAATTCTTGAAACCTGAGGAAATGGAGGCAAGAAGAAGTAAAGGGTTATGTTATAATTGTCATGAGATATGCAAACCTGGCCACAGATGCAAGCAGATGATCTCTTACCTTATAATGACTGAAGAAGAAGAGCTGGAATTGATGCAGGCTGAGGCTGAAGAAGTTGATGGGGAATTTGAAGCAAAAACCATAGAAGAAGTGGCTGTAGCCCTCAGTGCTATCCTAGGAGAAGGAGGGCCAACTACTATGAGAGTGATTGGAGAAGTTAATGGACACAAAATTAATATATTGATAGACTCAGGTAGTACGTTGAGTTTTATTAGTGAGACAACAGTGAGAAAGCTTAATTGTTCTACATAACCTATTAAACCTATCTTGGTGAAGGCAGCTAATGGTGACAGAATGGTCAGCTCAAAATAGATCAAGGGTTTTAAATGGAACATCCAGCAACACACATTCACATACTCACCTAGAGTATTAGCCACAGAAGGGTGTGACCTCATTTTGGGTGGGGATTGGCTGAAATCATGCACTCCTGTAGAGTTAGATTATGAGAGAATGGTGGTGGGTGTTACACAGAGGGGCAAGAAGGTTAAACTTCAAGCAATCACTGCTGAACCACAGTGCCATATGATATCAGCTCACTCATTGTATAAACTCATACATTCTGATGAGTGGAGTGGAGTTGAAGAAATTTACTAAGTGAAGGTAAATGATACTGGTGGGGTAATAGATCCCAGACTTGACTCACTACTAGAAGAATACAAGGTAGTGTTTGAGGAACCTAGAGGGTTACCCCCGGATAGAGGTGTGGAGCATCAAATACTATTGAAACCTGACAGTACGCCAAAGTTCCAGTTTCCCTACAGGGTTTCACATGATCAAAAGAATGAGATAGAGAAGATAGTTAAGAGGTTATTGGAGACGAGGGAAATTTAGCCAAGGAAAAGCCCTTTTGCCTCCCCAATTTTATTGGTGAAGAAAAATGATGGTACTTGGCACATGTGTGTCGATTATCGGTATCTAAATAGTCTTACCATTAAGCACAATTACCCCATACCTGTAATAGAAGAGTTATTGGATGAATTGGAGGGGGGGTAGTAGGTTTTATTCCAAGAGAGACTTACGTTCGGGGTATTTTCAAATATTGGTATCCCCCGAGTACAGGCACTTAACAACTTTTAGAACTCATAACGGCCACTATGAGTTCCTAGTTATACCATTTGGATTGTGCAATGCTCCTGCAACTTTTCAATCCCTCATGAATCAACAGTTTAGGGAGCAGCTCAGGAAAACAGTTCTAGTGTTTTTTGATGACATACTTATCTTCAGTAAGAGTTGGAAAGCACATTTATACCATCTAAGGGAAGTATTATAGATCCTGGTCAACAACCAACTTTATGCAAAGAAGAGCAAGTGCTCATTTGGACAATCTAGAATCAGTTACCTAGGGTATATTATATCAGCTGATGGGGTTTGCACTGATCCTGACAAGGTAGACAACATGGTTAACTGGCCAGCACCTACAATAGTGAAGCAATTGAGAGGTTTTCTGGGTCTAACCGGCTATTACAGAAGATTTATACAAGGGTATGGACAGATTAGTAAACCACTGACCACACTACTTAAGAAGGGACAATTTGCTTGGAGTGAAGATGCAGATAGAGCATTCCTTAAATTGAAGCAAGCCATGATCAGTGCTCCAGTCTTAGCTCTACCAAATTTCCACCAACCCTTTATCCTTGAGACAGATGCTAGTGGTCAAGGGATAGGGGCCGTTTTGATGCAAAATGGTAAGCCTATTGCTTATTTGAGTAGACCTCTAAGCCCAAAACAACAGGTACTTTCTGTATATGAAAAGAAATTCTTAGCTATCCTCCTAGCCACACAAAAATGGAGGCACTATTTCCAAGGTCACAAGTTCCTGATCAAGATTGACTGACCAACGGGCACTGAAGCACCTATTAGATCAGAAGGTGATCACACCATTACAACAGAAGTGGATATTCAAATTGCTGGGCTTTGATTATGAGATATTATACAAGAAGGGGGCTGAAAATAAGGCAGCAGATGCCTTGTCAAGGAGGGTTGATGATAATTTAAGTTGTGCAACAATCTCTACCATGGTACCTAGGTGGGTGAGTCAAATTAAGGACAGTTATTCTACGGATGACTTCATGCAAAAAATCAATCAAAGAAAGGAAAATGAACCCACAGAATCACCAGATTGAGTACAAGTTGGAGATATATGGAGATACAAAGGTAGGGTGGTTATTGGGAGTGCCACACAACTAAGGCAGTTACTTCTACAGGAGATGCATAGCACTGCATTGGGGGGTCACTCCAGCATACATGGGAAATACTTAAGGCTCAAGAAGGGATTTTATTGGCCTGGAATGAAGTCTGATGTGGAGAGTTGGGTCAAGGCATGTGAGGTGTGTGCAAGAAACAAGTCCAATCCTAGCCTATATCCAGGACTGTTACAACCCCTTCCTATCCCAGATCAAGCATGGACCCATATTACAATGGATTTCATTGAAGGTTTGCCAAAATCACAAGGGAAGACTACCATCTTAGTGGTAGTAGACAGATTAACCAAGTATGCTCATTTCATATCTCTATCTCATCCATTCTCTGCTCAAACAGTTGTAAGAGTTTTCCTGGACAATGTTTACAAATTACATGGGATGCCCGTGAGTGTGGTTACAGACAAAGATTGAGATTTCACTAGTGGGTTTTGGAAGGAGTTGTTCAAGGCAGTCAGAACCACACTAGATTTCACCTTTGCCTATCATCCCCAATCTGACGGACAAACAGAGAGGGTGAATCAATGCCTTGAAAATTATTTGAGGTGTATGGTATTTCAAAATCCTAAGCAATGGACTTTGTGGCTTTCTCTAGCTGAGCACTGGTATAACACTAATTATCACACAGGGATTAAGATGAGCCCCTTCGAGGCTCTCTATGGTCAACCCCCATCACACCCTTCCCTACTGCTACACTACCCAATCCTAGATGAAGAAGCAAAACAGTTCATCCACACTAGACAACAGCTCTTACAAACACTAAAGGAAAATTTGCAGCAAGCCCAAGCTCGAATGAAAATGTATGCAAATAAGGGAAGAGTGGAAAGAGAGTTTACCGTGGGTGATTGGGTTTATTTGAAGCTTCAATCATATCGTCAACAGTCTGTCGCCCTTCCCCGAAATCTGAAATTGGCTGCTCATTATTATGGACCCTATCAAGTAACTGGGAGAATCGGAAGTGTAGCTTACTGTCTTGCTCTGCCAGAGGGGTCTCGCATCCACCCGGTGTTCCACATATCCATATTAAAGAAGGTTCTCAGTCCCGCTGTTTCACCATCGACCGAGCTGCCGATTGTGGATCAAGATGGTGCCTTTATCGTGACACCAATAGCCATATATGGCGAGAGATCGATTTTGAGGAGAGGACGGAGGGTTCAGCAGGTATTGGTCGGATGGGACAAAAAAAAAGGGATCTTTATCTACTTGGGAGGAACTTTCGTTTCTCTGGCGAAAATTTCCCAATTTCGATCCTTGGGGACAAGGATCTAAAAATGGAGGAGGTATTGTTGTGTCCTCTGATATTGAAGCTTTGTTGACAGAAGTTATTGTTGAAGGAGGTGGAAAATCAGGGTTACTAGCTGTGGAAGATAAAAGAGAAGTCTTTGGTTCTATGGAGAAAATGGGGGAGAACAGAGAGAGTATCAGTCAAGAGAATGGTGAGTGTGTTGACCAATTTGAGCATTGAATGGAGTGCTTGAGGATAAGTCGTAGGAGTATTATTTTTAAGAGTTGCTTTTGTTATTTAAAAGTTGTTAGTTTTACTTTACCAGAAGGGGACCACTTCCCATTTCTTATAGTTGTAAGTTTGCAACAGTAGGGTTTATGAAAAGAATTATCCAATTTTCTTCCTACTTTTTCTCTCTACCTCCTCTTCAATATTCTACACACTATCTCTCTTTACATTTCTAGAAATTTGCTGCAACATTACATAAAAATTATAATTTCAACTTGGATCATAACAGAATAATATATAATGAAAATAAAAAGTCATAATTATTTTTTTTTTATAAAATGAGTGTTGCTTATAAGATAATGAGAAAATAAGTTAGGATAAATGAACTTATTTTTTGGGGAACTTATAAATTTTTAGAGCTTATAAATTTGTTAGGAACTTATTTTGCCAAACACTTTAAAAGGAGCTTATAAGGTCCTAAAGAACTTATAAACTGTTTTAAAGAGAACTTCTATGCTCAGCCAAACACCCTCTTAATTTGTTTACCTATTGCCACCTCTAAACTAGATGGGTGGTTATATTCATTTTTCTCAATTTCAATTTTAGTCCTACTCCAAAATTTGTGTGCGCACGTCGGCAATATGTGTATGTTCGTACATTGCAGTTTATATTTAAATATTAATTAAATAATATTTTTTTCATTCATAAAAAATAGACTTAAAAGAAAATAACACGAGTTTTAATAAAAGAAAATAATAAATTATTCCATGAGGTATTGTCCAAAAATAGAATATAAACTAATTTTTATAAATGTTTTAAAATGACAAAATAGACTATTTTTTTGTGGACGAATGAAGTGATTAATTGTTAATTAAATATCATCAATTTTTAATTAAATACTTCCTGCATCCCATTACAAATGTCCCATTAATTTTTTAGGCACGAAGATTAAGAAATATTTAATTAGCAAATAAAGTGGTTTGGTGAAAATTATTTAAATAATAGGGTATAGAGAGAGAATATTTTACCAAAAAAGGAATGAGACATTTGTAATGAGACATCTCATTATGGAAAGTGAGACATTTGTAATGGAACAGGGAGAGTATGTTAATTAGTTTTCTATTCGCCCTTGATAAATAGTCTATTTTGTACGTTCATAGAAATTTGTCCCTTTTTATTTATATATACTATTTGACAATATATTGCCCTCAATATATCAATTTATTTAACTATTCTACTTACAATATAATTAAGGGTAATTGGTGTATAAATACATGAACTTTACTCACTTTTTGGTATTTAACATGAACTTTAAATCCTAGTTATAAATAAATGAATTTTACTTTCTTTTGGTATTTAACACAGACTTTAAAATATAGTTATAAATACATGAGCTTTAATCTTATTAAATTTTTTTACTCGTTTTTCATTTTTTCCCCAAATTAAAGCTGACTTGGAATGCTTGAATTTTGACGAGGATAATTTTTCGCTATAAAAATTAATCTTCACGGTTCAATTTTTGATCCATTTTTTATATTTTGAATTTGGCTTTCTAAATGATTAAATTGGCTTTCTGAAATCCCCAAGTCTTAAAGACGAAATTTGGTTTATGAATTTTTGAAATTTGTAGACAAATTTTTAACGTTCACTTTCATATTTTAGTTTTGGGATATTTTTCTCTAACAAAAAATGCCGCCGCCGTATTTCAGCGCCAAATTGTCCACATTAAGATTCAAACATTTCAAGTCAGCTTTAATTTGAGAAAAATGAAAAACATGTTAAAAATTGAATAAGTTTAAAAACATATTTTAGCTATGTTTTAAAGTTTATGTTAAATACAAAAAATGAGTAAAGTTCATGTATTTATAACTACGATTTAAAGTTCATGTTAAATACCAAAAAGTGAGTAAAGTTCATGTATTTATACACTAATTACCCTATAATTGCTTAAGCATTTTTAACACTACCCCAAAGATGAAACATTTTTTCCACTCACAAGTCACATTTCACTCAATAACTTTTATTAAAACTCGTATCGTCCCTTTCTAGGACAATTATTTAAAGACAGATGGAGTATTATGTTTTTCCTGCTAGATTGTCGATTATGTGTGTTATGGAGCTATAAATAGGTGTGAGCATTCGGATTACGAATCAGATTTTTGCCTGATCCGGTCTGATCCGAAAATTGAAATTTGAAGAAAATAAAATCCAATCCGAACCATATGATCCGTGGATCTGAATCCGAAAATCTGAAGTTTTCGGATAAAATCTAATCCGAACCGAAAAAATCTTAAATACAAACAAAATTCGAAAATCCAAAAATCCAAAAAGACAAAAAAAAAATCGAAATACATACACCTAACAAATTAGACAATTTGCAAAATTAAATAATTCAAAATTTTAAATTAGAAAAATTAAATAATATATATATATATACATACATATATATATATATACACAATTCGGATTTCGGATTAGTTCGGATTTTAAAAGTACCGATCCAATCCGATCCGAAAATCCAAAAATTACTTAAAATTCGATCCGATCCGATTTGAAGATCCGATTAATCTGAACCAAAGTTTAAATTTCGGATCGGATTGGATATTCGGATTTCGGATATTTTGCTCACTCCTAGCTATGAAGGGTCCCTGCTCATGTAGTGTGCAGTGTGAAACAAACAACCCTGATCTTGATATTTTCAAGGCCTTTGGCAAAATAAGTGGACCTTTATATATAATACTCCATTCGTTCTGTAAAAATAGTTTTACGAGGAAATGACATGAATTTTTAAAAAAATAGTTAAATATATTATGAGTGGATAAAGGTCACACTTTAAATATAATGTTAATAATAATTATTAATTGTATTACTTTTATATTATAAGTATATTACTTATCTTATTTTTATTAATCAGTCAATTTAAATTATGGATACTAAACAAGTGCTAGATTATACTAAGCCTTTACATTTTAAAGGAACTATCAACGGCGAACTATTTTCAGCCTTTCAAATTTCGATCATAAAGATCTACGGTGGATGCATCGTCTTAATAGATGAATGCAACATCTGAATTCGAATTATGTAAAAAACGAAAATTGATTTTTTTTTTCCCCTATTTTTTCCTAATGCAGTTAATTCCAGGACGAATGCAGTAACTTTCTTTGCGCGTTAGTACTATATTCTCAATTTTCTAAGCGGGCGCATTCTCAGCTGCCTAGGCCCCCAAGACCACCGACCCTGCAGGCAGGAATATCCGTTCTCACCGTCTCTTCGAAATTGCAGATAATGTTCTGATTCGTATGAAGATGCCCAAATTTGATCAATTTTAGACTCATCTTTCTTGTGTGATGATGTTTGTTGGGATATGATTTGCCTAATTATACTTTTTTTTTTGATGAAATGCTCAACACGCTTTATCTTTGAAACTGCACATTCCCTTTTAAATCATTTAGTGAAACACAAAACGAGCATAAATAATTTAGACCACCACCACAATATTCCGCAATCTAACTAGATTGCTAGTGCGACAATTTAATTTGTAAAGCGTATCTCGAGCTCTGAGCTAATTCCTCACCACCACCTAAATAAGTAACTTTGATAAAGTTTGAGAGCGAGACACTAAGATGGTGTTTTGTTAAGTTTATTTTAAAGAATTTGATGTGAACCTCGCCGGTAACCTCTTGAACTTCACCGGAATGAACAAATAAATACGCGCGGAAGACTTGAAAAGAGAAATAAAGGAAAGATAAAGGATGGAAGTTTGTCCCAAAACCCCTGACCTAATCTGGGAAGTTTCCTAGAGAACGGATCTCTAGACCCCAACGATGTGATCGGTGCAGCAACTCGGAGACGTTGAGTGACACACGACGAGGGATGATGAACTCGCCGATACGCCGATAAGTTGAATTTGCTTGGGCAAAATTCAGGAAGAACTCATAGTTCTCAACAGAGATTAACTCACAAATATCATATATCAAAATTAGTTAGGTTTTTCGTTCACATGTAGCTATATATATAGGCAAACTAAAACCCTAATCTAATGAAGGAAATAGCGAAAACAAAGGAAACAAAAAGGAAATAACGAAAACAAAGGAAACAAATAAACTTGCTCAACAAGCTAAAATAACCCTAGCGAGAAATCCAGCTCTGTACGCTCTGCTTTGCACGTCCGCTCAGCTCTGTGACGGCTGCTCTGTTCTGGAAGTTCGCTCTGTCGGGACAGTTCCTCTGCTCTGGCAAAGCCGAGGTCTGCTCTGCTCGGCTCCGCTGCTCTGCTCGGTTCCGCTGCTCTGCTCCGCATGGTCTGCTCGGTTCCGCTGCTCTGACTATCGACTTCTCTGGCTATTGGTTTCTCTGCTCTGGAGATTGGTTCTTCTACTCTGACGAGTTGACTTCGCTGCTCTGGGCTTTTGATTTCTCTGCTCTGGCCTTTTGATTTCTCTGCTCTGGCCTTTTGATTTCTCTGCTCTGGGAATTCTCTGCTCTGGAAATTCTACTTTGCTCGGGCACAACTTCAGCTCTGGCGAGCTTGGCTCTGGTCTGGCGCGAGATTTAACTCTGCTCTGGTGCGAACTTAGCTCTGTGCGGGCTGCATCAGAATTTATAAAATATAGTTTGTTAACAGCTTATTATAAGTTGTCAAAATTATAAGTTGTCAAAGTGTCTGGCTTATTGAACTTATAAGTGAGAGAGAGATAATTTTTAAGAGACAGTCTCTATTTTAAGAGACAGTTGTCAAAAAAGATGAAATAAGAATGATATACTATGCTTCTCAAAAAAAAAAAAAAAAAACAACATCAAGTTTTAAGAGACAGTCTCTATTTTAGAATCAATTTGGTTTGCGGAAAATGTTTTATACATGTGCATCACTCCCCTCAAATATACTTTTGTCAGATTCGTTTTTGGAACAACAAAAATAGAAATAAGTCGATAGCCCATTATTTTAATCTCGTGTCACTCAATATTCATTGAAAACATAAATAACATAATCACGTAATATAACATTAAAAGCAAGATCAATGGGTGGAAGAAGCAGAAAATCTCCTTCGCCGGAAGAGCCACTCTTATCCGGTCAGTTCTGCTTTCTATCCCGATCTTCCATCTCTCCTTTTCCAAAATTCCCAAAGGTGTTGTCGATGAAATTCAGTCTTGCTTTGGTAAGTTTCTTTGGGGTGGGGGTTTGGAAGATAGGAAAATCCATTGGGTGAAGTTGGATGATTTGTGCGTTGGTTCTGACCTCGGGGGCTTAAATTTTAAAAATCTTAACTGGTTTAATACGGCCCTCATGGCCAAGTGGATTTGGAGATTTTTGGTGGATAAACAGCTTCTTTGGGCCAAGGTGGTGAGAGCCTGTCATGGGGAGTTTGTGTGGGAGAAAAGTGGGCTGGGTGACGCAAATGGCAAAATCTCACAAACAGGATGGTGGAAGAAAGTTTTGGGAATTTGTAGGGGGGACGATGGCAAGTGGTTGCGTGATAATATTGAGGTGGTGTTGGGAGAGGGAGATTCCTTGAGGTTTTGGCATGATTGGTGGATCGGGGAATGCAAACTCGCTGAGAAATTTCCTAGACTCTTTCGGATTTCCAACAACAAAGACGGTAACATTAAGAGTATGGGGTTATGGGATGAAGGAGCATGGAGGTGGAACCTCGAGTGGAGCCGAGAGCCGAGGGGTCGTGAACATGATCAAATCCAGTCCCTTATCTCTTTCATTGACAGTTGTGTGTTGAGAACAGATAAGCGGGATGGTTGGAGATGGAAAGCGTCATCCAATGGAGCCTTCTCCGTCAAGTCGGCTTATGAGGCGATTTGTTGGAAGAGACGACAGCCGAACGAGCAAAGAAAAGAAGGAGAACTGATGCAGATCTGGAAAACCAAAGCCCCTGCAAAAGTCATTCTTATGGCTTGGAAGGTGCTCAAAGGTAGACTACCAACCCTCGACAATCTCATTCGCCGGCAGGTGCCTATCCAGCCTCCGAATTTTTACGTGCTCTGTAAGGAGAAAGAAGAGTCCATCGACCATATTTTTTTCTCTTGTTCGAAATCTGAGGAAGTCTGAAAGGAGTTGATACAGTGGATGGGCAAGCAAGCTGTCTTTCATCATAAGGCGAAGCCCCACTTCAATGTTTTTGTTAACCTCGGGCACAAAGAAGACGTCATGTTCTTAACAGCAGTTTGGATCTGTGTTGTTTGGTGCGTTTGGAAGAAGAGAAACGAATGCATTTTCAACCAAGGCTCTTGGATTAAGGAGAGAATAGTTTCTGAAATCAAGACAAGAATTTGGGGTTGGAGCTTGGCTTTCAATATGAAACTAAACACCTCTGATTTCTGCAGATGGAATGCAGCGGTCTGTTTATAGGGCTGGGAATTTCGGGATCGGGTAATCGGGTACCCGATACCCGACCCGAAAAAATCGGGTATAGGGTACCCGATACCCGAAAAATTCGGGTTCGGGGTCGGGATCGGGTATTTAGGGTGTTAGAAAATCGGGTATCGGGTATACCCGATCGGGTATCGGGTATACCCGAAATACCCGAATTAATTTATTTAAGTTCGGCCCTTGAATCCCTTCCCATTTCTCAAGTTTGACTTTCCCTTGAATCCCTTCCCTTCGGCCGCCCCTTCCCATTTCCCATTTCCCAAGTTCCCTTAATTTTAAATTGAAACCAACATCCCAAATCCCAATCTCAGCCGGCCAGCCCTAAATCCCAATCCCGCTCGGCCGCCCCCACTCCAGAAATCATTCCTGTCTCCGGCGACCCAGCGGCGCCCCTCGCCCACCCGCAGCCGCCGTTCTCCTCGGCTGTCGCCGTCGTTCACAGACCGCCAGTCCCACCGCTCGCACAGTCGCGCCGTCGTTCTGCCGCCGAGCTTGTCGCCTCCGAGCTCCGACGACAGCTGTGCCGCCTCCGAGCTCCGACGACAGCTGAGCTGCTGCTGCTTCTTCTTCTTCTTCTTCTTCTTTTTTCATACAGATTTCTATTTTCATGTCAATGTGGTTGGAGAGGATTTGTTAGAATTAACCTATATATTGTAACTTCTTGTTAAAAATTCGATTTCCTCCTATTCTTGGTAAAATTTGCTGCATCGATTTTGTTAGAATTACCTGCTGAATTGGCTGCTTCAAATTGAATTTGCTTCAAATCAGGTAATTTAGGGTACCCGAATACCCGACTCGGGTACCCGAGTCGGGTATTAGGGTACCCGATTTCGTTTTCGGGGTCGGGGTCGGGTATAGAGTTTAGGGGATTTTCGGGTTCGGGTACCCGATTTTTTCGAGTAGGGTACCCGAACCCGACCCGATTCCCAGCCCTATCTGTTTACATGGTTGAGTTTAGTTCAGTGGTGTCTTGCTTTCCCTTGTTTCTTCCTCCTCTTTTCCTTTTGTTTCTTGCTGTCTGTTCTGTATCTGGTACTGCTTGTACCTTCTCTTTAATAAAGCTTTTTCCCTTATCAAAAAAAAAAACGTAATATAACATTTTATTAAATAATGCAAATCATAAAAATTAATTAAATCCAATTTTGCTCAGAATTTTAATAAATATTTATTGAAATTGAAAGCACTTTTTATGGGTGCGAATCAACTTAATTTAAAGCTCAAATTCTTCTAAAATCTATTTGAGAAAAACAGATATTAAATTTAAAAATATTTATCTACCCAAAGTCGATTTTTTTTTTTATGAATTTAAAAAAACAGAAAGATCTAATTAAACTGTTGTAGACAAGATTAGGTACCAAATTTTTGTAAGTATCATTTATTGTTCTGAATTTAAAGAGTGGGAAACCACGCATGTGCCAAACAATGGACAAAATCTTCAGTCTAATACTCGACAACTGCAGCTAATCGTATCTCTAAAAATAATTAAAATAAAATGCATGTTATAAACTTACATGGTAATTATTTTCATCAGCACAGAGAGAATAATGAGTAACTAGTACTGAATAAATTTCATATACCGAAATAATTAAAGCTAACACAAAGATTATGATATTAGAGCTCAGTACTGCTTTTAAATAAAAAATAACCACTGGTACTACTCTAAAATAACCGACTAACTGTTAAATGAATTGGACTGAAAATATTTAAATAGTAAAAAATATAAAAAAACTATTTTTTTTTTGAAATACTACTTTTTAAACCAATACTTTTTTAAAAAGTATTGCACTGAAATATTTTTTTATACCAATACGTAACTAGACCCTGTGCCATTAATAACATATGAGCATAGAAAACCTAAACAAGATGAGTACTAAAAAACTTATTTTAGTATTTTAAAAATTGTGGTATTTGAATTTTTAAATCCCGAAATTCAAAATTATAAAAATAAATACATGCCAATCCAGTCCTGACTGAACAGAAGCACATTCAGATGAGGTGGGACCCCATTATTTTTTAATACATTAATATAGAACATGGATAGGTAACCAACTTCATTTATTGCATATGGTTTCAGCAAATCTGCTTTCTATATATTTAATCAAAATAATACCCACATATCTGAAGTAGCCCGCATCCCTCCCATGATGATTCTCACACAATTTAATTGTCTAATTATTCGATTTCCCGAATCATACAGCCACTCAAATGCTCTCTTTTTGTTTTTTTTAATGGCCCATTGTAAATTTTATAAAAATAATATTAACCCAACGGCGCATTATAGGTCCGTATATATATATATTTTTCAATTTAAAAGGCATGTGCTAGATCAACTAATTTCCCAAAATGAAGAATCTATAGTTGTCGACAACAATATTTTATATGATTACAAACTAGAAAATAACATATATCTATGCTACTTTTTTTTTTGACCTGGGGTAGTTGGAGAGGGGGAGCAGTGAGATTTGAACCCAGGAGATCGCACCGCTTGGTATCTCCTTGGGGACATATCTATACTACCTTTTAAAATATTACTATAGTAGATTTTCGTGGTCCATAATGTATAATGCTTAAAAGGCATATACTATGTTGATATATAACATATAGCTAGCTCACGAATCACTGAATCACATTTAAAGATTCTTGATTCATATTTTAGTTTCGGGCTAATTGCTTCTAAAACCTCAAACTTTGATAAATGTAAATTAAATCCAATTTTTAAAATATTGCAATCAAGTCTCTATTTTAATTATAATATTTTAAAATTAAGTTAGATTTAGTTTGCAAGAAGGGTAAAAGATTGTAATTTTAGAATCAATAAACCATTTTATTTCCAAGTTGTTGTTTCTCATATATGGTTTAATTAATTATAGGTCATAATACTCAACAAAGAAACACTATACATCAGAAGTCAGAATCCTTTTCTGTTTAATTTACTTAAATACATAAATTCATTGATGTAAAGTGTTAACAAAATATATTAATGAAGAATTTTGTAAATGTACTTCCAACTCCAAAGCAAGTACAAGCATGAGACACTAAGGCAAACATAAGCATGTAATTCGGTCGTAATTAAATAATTCGTATGTCACCATTATATATATAGATGAATGCAATTTCTTTTGCAACACATTATCTATACATATATATATATATATAAGTAAAGGTTCAATTGAGAAGCTCAAATGTGTTGAGAAGTGAGAGGGAATTTTCAAGTTAGTACATTTTGATGAACTTTACAAGTTAGAGTATATATATATATATATATATAGAGAGAGAGAGAGAGAGAGAGAGAGAAAAGTTAAACAGAGAATGCTAAATATTTAGAAAATAGAGAATTCGTGAAATAAAAACGAACAGATCTACAATTTTTACGAACAAATCAATGTACCGCGTGAACAACAATTTACCCCGGGTTCGAATCCTGCTGGTGGCGAGTTTTTCTCTTTTTTTACTAAATACGTCTGTTCGTTAGTTATGTTGATATGTTCGTAAAATGTATAGACTTGTTCAAAATGAAATATACTTATAATAATTCTCTATTTAACTTGACCCTATATATATATATATATATATATATATATATATATATATGATACTCCCTCAATCCTATTTGACACATCATACTTTTCGATTTGGGGTGTTCCATTTGAAAGATTTACTTTTTCAATTGTAAATTAATAATTAAATTTAAAAATTGCACCACAGTTATTCAAATTGAAACATTTGATATCAGACATTAATCACTTTACGGCTTGATCAACAAGTATACACAAAATACCTTAAAAAATTATTTTCTCATTTTAATTTTATTATATACAACCCACTTTATACTTAAATTAGCTAAAACAAGACATTTGAAGGAGGATTCGAGTATTATTTAATACACATTATATATACAAGCATTACTTGTATTTTACGAGTTATTTATTGTATTTTTTTTTTTGGAGTGCATTTCACGAGTTAGTTAAATAACTAACAACTTTACTCTCTCTGAACGGGACAGCTAATTCCTGCCTTGACTTGCGTAGATTATTATGTTTATTTTTACTTCTGAAAGTGAAAGGCGTTGATGAATTCACTTTATTTGTTTATTTATGAACGCTAATTCTCCTGTGCGACCGTCGCACAGGTGTGCGACCGTCGCACAGGTGTGCGACGGGTCGACCCGGCCCAAACCCGCCCTCTTGACCCGGAATCCTGACCCGCGTGGGTTTGACTCATACTCATAATTATTACATTTGTTTATAATAATGGTTACTTTTAATAAACATAATATATACATTTGTTCATATAAATGTACATTGATATGTATAATATTTTATATTGAATGAAGGTATATATTTATATTAATATAAGTATACATTTGTGCGACCAAATGTATATCTTATGCTTATTAAAAGTAAATACTCCTATTAGGGTTTAATGTTCAGACTTAGGGTTTAGTCTTCACCTATTAGGGTTTAGTGTTCACGCTTAGGGTTTAGTTTACAGGGTTTAGGGTTTAGTTTATAGAATTTAGGGTTTAGAAAATATAATACTGTATATTAAATGAAGAAAAATACCTATATTTATATAAGTATACATTTGTGCGAACAAATGTATATTTCATGCTTATTAAAAGTAATAATTATTATAAACAAATGTAATAATTTAGGATTTAGGATTTCGGATGTGGATTGCGGGCCGGGTCGGGCGCGGGCCGGGGCGGACCCGTCGCACACTGTGCGACGGTCGCACCCAAGACCAGCCCATTTATGAAAACGTGCAATTCACATATATAGTATCCTATTTTTATTTAATTCACAACTGTAAATTTAAATATATGCTGTCAATGATCTTCCCCAATTTCTGTTTCACGATTCTTTGTACAGTTCATCACCTTCTGTTTTTCATGTTAATTACCACTTACCAATACCATGTAGAGAAGTCATAATCTACCAATCATTATTTGCTACTGTTCTTCACTCTTTATTCTGCTATCGTTTCTTATAACTTCCAACATAACAAGCTAATTGATATCATTACTATCAAGAATAAGACACAATATATAACTTGAGAATTTTACTATCATGATATAATTTTCCCAATATTAGAAAAGAATTATCTTTTGAAAAGTGTAACGAGTACATAAGGTTCATTAAGATCCTAGCGACGACATATTTTTGTTAGATTAGTAAAAGTATTTTATATTAATTTGGACTTTTACGTGCGCACATATCTATATGAAATGGTTTTATATTTTCCTTTAAATTTATGTTTTTCATTATATATATCGAACTGTTATAACACTAGACAATAAGTTTTACAGAGTTTAATTTATCAATAGACTATCTTGATTCTTGGCGAGTTAAAGTACATTAATTAATTAATTAATTAATTAGCCAACAAACAAGATCAACAATTACTCAACCTAGAAAATAATTTTTTGCGTGAAAGAAACAATTAACAGAACATTGGACCATATTTCCAGACATATTTACATTAAGACATACACAGCCTTTTCATACGCTATTAATTACATTCATATAAAATCAAAACCAAAAAACAATGGAAAATTTTGAAAATGTCGGCATACTAAATTTGTATGCCACAAAAAAGAATTAAGTTATTACTAAAAAATATCCCAAACTTAAACCCATATTCATCTTTAATTTGAATTTATATTATTACAAATATAGTATATATTTATTTCGATTATTAAGTTTATAGCACAAATTAAAATTTCGAGCAATTAAAGCTGACGTGTCGACTTATGACAATGCTCCTAACCGTAGTACTAATATTTTGTGCTACATTTTGATAGTTTATCTGAGATGGAGAACGAAATTCTGATGTACATATTTTTTCTAATGACCAAATTAGCTTCTAGAGTCGACATATCAGCTTTAATTAATCGAAATTTTAACTTGAACTATAAACCGAATATTAGAAATAAACGCATACTATATTTATAATATTTGTAAATATTGGCTAAAAGATGAACATGATATTAGAGTTGGTGTAATTTTTTAATAATGGCCAAAAAAAAAAAGATTAAAAAAAATCACCCTTTGTTGGAGGTGGATTGATCAGCGGCCTTGGGAGTCTTGGAACTGCGAAACGCCTTCAAATTCCAGAACTTTCCCTTCCCCGACGAGGGGCTGCCGTCGCAGCCACGCGCCGCCGTGCCGACACCGACGGACCTCGACCGCGAAATCATCCTCGCAAAATCCTCAATCCTGTTATTGCTCACATCATGCTTCTCATCGCCGTCGCCGTCGCCGTCGCCTTCGCGTTTCCTGGCGTCGCCGCCCTTCTTGCTCTTGGCCCGCCTAAAAACGGAGAGAAACGAGGCCGTGTGGACGCGGCTGGGATTGGAGCGGAGGAAGAAGGGGATGGCGAGAGAGCGGGAGCGGGCGAAGGAGGGCTCGGCGGCGGTGCAGGAGGAGGAGGAGGAAGAGGAGGCGGAGGAGAGCGCGGCGGAGGCGTTGCAGGGGCAGGGGCGGACGTTTCCGCAATTGGGGCAGAGGCTGATGAGGCGGTCGCGGAGGCAGGTGGGGCAGACGCCGTGACGCCGCCGCTTGGAGGGGTGCTTGGGGCATTTCCAGAGCTGTTCCTCCTCCACGCGATACGCAGCAGCCGCCGCCATTAATAATATCTGTGAAGGAAATGAATTATTGGTTTTTTTTTTTTGGTTTTTTATTTATTTATTTAAGGTGAATGTGGTGTTTGTATATGTTTCCCTTTCTAACTGTAACGACATATTTGTGTGGTATATATATAGGATTAGGCCGTGTGAGGATTTTTGGCCACTCTCATTTAGTAAATTCTGGTAGACTAAACGACGCGTTTCCGTTTTTTCCTTTCTAATAAAATAGGAGTACATAATTTATCACGTTAATGTTTTGTTTATTTTAATTGATCAAGTGTCGATGTCCCATTAACTTTTTTAGAAACAATGGCTCATTTGCTTGATATATTTAAGTTCAACTAGATTTAAATATTACAATAGTTTCTTTACACTGACTCCATAGCTATATAAGCACTAACAATTGTTAATTTGCCTTTTGTATAAGAGATTGCTTCGAAGAGGATGACTGCATATTATTACTATTATTTATTTATTATTATTATTATTATAGTCGATCCCACGTTTTCACATTAATTAGTAATCAATTTGACACGTCGTTATTTAATGCCGTTAGATAGGTATAGTCATTTATTTCCAATAAAAAAAATATAATTAAGATATTGATTAGTTGGGTTGTAAACTTGTAATGGCTATGAATGGGTACAAGTAAGCTAAAATGCAAGTTCAACATTTATTTGAGTGTAGCGATATAAATCTGAGCTAATCAATAAAATTAATTTCCACGATACCAGTGGAAACTTGAAAGAAATGTAACAAAATTGATTGGAGAGGTAATTGAATTTTCGAAACTTCAATTAATTTAGTAGGTTCCCGAAAGAGAGAACCAATTGAAATTTGGAGATCAGTTTTATCGATGTCGTAGTAGACAAATCTTAGGGGTGTATTGGTTCAGGATTTTTATAGATTTCTGTAGACTTTTAAAATTTGGGTGTATTAGTTCAAGACTTTTAAAAGTCTTTTAAAGTCTGGGTGTATTAGTTCAAGACTTTTAAAAGTCTTTTAAAATCTGGGTGTATTCGTTCAATACTTTTAAAAGTCTATGAAAATCTGGGTGTATTCATTAATCTACGAACTTTTAAGTTGGAATGACTTTCATTGATTTCGTTCAAAAAATAGGCATCAACAAATCCGACCAAACACCACGAGAATTCACAAATCTGCCAAAATCACGCGCTCGCTGGGTTCCAGCGCCCGCGGCAAAGAAGCCAGCGACCGCTAGACCCAGCGCTCGCTGCCGAGGATACAGCAATGAAAGTTCTCATTTATCTCATTTCACAACCATTTCTCTCTCTCTCTCTCTCTCTCATGTTTCCGGTGGAAGTTTTTCGGTGATTTCTCATTTCCCGTCTCCCTCGCTGCCGCATCGGCCTCAGCCCCCCTCGTCTCTCTATCTTGTACTTACTAATTTGTGACCCAAAATCCCTACTTTTGCAAGATCTCCAAAATCGAGGGTTTGTAATGGTGACTGAGGAGAGCAATTTATGGGGAAGGCGACGCTGTGGCTTTGAATTGGTGGTTGAGGATTTTCGATTTGGGGTGTTTGGTGGTGGTGGAGATGAAGGGGTGCACAGGGGATTTTGGGGGGTGGGAGGAAGGAAGACGTGTTTAGGGTGGTTGGTGGTGGTGGAGACAGAGGGCGGCGCTAGGGTCTTGTGCCGCGGCTGGGGATTTGGGGCAGGAGGAGGAAGACAGGTCCAAGGTGGTTGGTGGTGGCGGAGACGAAGGGGTGGCGGCCGGGGATTTTGGAGGGGGGGGAGAGTGGGGAAGGAAAACGTGTTCAGGGTGGTTGGTGGTGGAGGAGATTGAGGGGACCACCACGACGGCAGCGGTGGCGGAGGTGGGGGTAAGCGGCATATGAGGGTCTCCAGCGCTCACGTGCTTGCAGCGGCCGCTGGGCCTCGGTCCAACGCTCGCTGGGTTTGTGGATTTCAAGTCCGAAAATATCACGTCAAATTCTTGCTAATTCATTAAAAATCTGACCGAGAATTCATTCGAAATCATGAGGAATCCGTGAGAATTCTATAGACTTTTAAAATCTACATAAGTCTTGAACAAATACACCCCCCTTAGTAATTATACTGGACTTAAATATGAGTATATATACATAATCTACTTATCGAGATGTTCATTAAGAATTTAGAATAAAATCCACCTATATATAAGTATAGGTACAACGGCTCTGGTTACTATCGATAACTCTATTTTTCGTAAAAACGTCAAAATAATATTGTTTTTTATAAAATCAATGCATTTATTATTAAATTTAATGTATTCTAAAAAAATAAAAATTTTGCTCCATTTAATATTCGAACTCAAATATGGCAACAAATCAAGATGAGTTCGGTACCTTACCCACAAATTGAAGGTACTCAGACCTAGAATTTTTATAAAAAATCTCAACCCACACGCAATGTACCCGCATTATATTGGCGGGTGTATCCGCAGCAAGTATACGAATTTTTCACAAATTGATGAATCGCTACAAATTGAGGGTACCCTACCCACAAATTGAGAATATCCGCAACCCCAATTTTTTTAAAATGGTGTATTATTATTATTATTATTATTATTACTCCCCCCGTCCCATGATTCATGGCTCAAAACTTTTCGGCATGGGTATTTAGGAGAGTTAAAGTTGTGGTAAAAGTAGTAGGGACCACAAGATTAAGGTATTTCTTTCAACTATTTTATTCCTTAACACTTTTGCTTAATAAAGTGCTTTATACAATAAAATAATTAAAAATTCAGCCAAAAAATTCAAATATGGGGAATCGAGGCGTGGGGCTGCGAGTTAAAGTGGTGGTAAAAATTCAGATCTCACGCGGCGGTGGCTTTTCGGCCGTGCTATCACCGAGAATCGAGGCCAGGTGCTGCGATTTGAAGGATCTGGGGTTTGGGGAGAATGGGCGGCTGCGCTAACCCTTCCCTTTTCTGGGCATACACAACAATCCAAGCTATGGCTTCAACCGCCGCCGCGAACCCGCCGGGAAAACAGTGGAGGAGAGGTGGAGGCGCTATGGCTTCAGCCGCCACCGCGAATCTTAACGCCGGCGAGGCCAGCCCCTTTCTTGTGAAAATTAAGCTCTGATACAATCCCATCCAACTCTGTTCTGCAGCGCCACCGAGCCGCGGCGCCGCCACATCTTCGAGGTGAAGAGCCGCCAATCTGCTGCGACGCCGCACCCTCCATCTCCGTCACCATCGCCCCACAGCCTGTAGGGGAGACAGAGGATGCGGCGGAGGCGGTGGCCGGCGACTGGTGGAGAGGGCAGATGAAATGAGAGGGAAAGAGAAGAGAGCGGCTGAGAAGAGAGAGAATTGATGGGGTGAAAATCTGGGTAGAATTTAGGGTTTTATTCAACTATTAATTAAGTAATTAATCTACACCTAATTATGGCCCAAAAAGGAAACGAGCCAAGTAACATGGGACAGCTAAAAAAGGAATACGAGCCATGAATAATGGGACGGAGGGAGTATTATAAACTAGAAAGCGACAAAACATCATGCGTAATAAATAGAATCGATTTCCAAAATTTCTATTTAAATCAATTATCCATCAAACATAACATTGAACTTTCAGCATTTTCTAATTTTTCCCATGAGCTTTATTTTTGAACATAAATACATGAACTTTGTGTTAGTCTGATTTTTCCCATGAAACCTATATTTTTTTTTTCCAAATTAATACTGACGTGTGTTCGCTATTATTTTTACTACGCCACAAGTATACGGTGTAGTTGTAATATAGAGAAGCATGGTCGTATTCCACAAGGATTAGTAGTCAAATTCTAGTGATTACCTTAAGTCATTATGCTAGAGCTATTTAGACTAAACAAGGAGGTGAGTGGTTTGATTAACTAACAAATTCAAAGACAAAATAAGAACAATCAAACAAAGTGGATTAATTAAGTGATGAAGGTGGTTTAGGGATTAGGCAACGATGGATTAGCAATGGACTTCAATTTAACTCAATATTAGCCTTGATACTCCTATTTATCTAGAGTGATGATCACTATTATTATAGCAACAAAAACTGCAACTAAACAGTATAATTGTAGCACATAAACAGCAAGCAGAGTATCGTATCCACAGGGACTATTATGACGAATCACCTTAAGTAATCCTAACTAAACCCTAGTAATATTCAGGCAATCACAAATAAGAATGAAGTAGATAACTTAAATCAAAACAAACCAAATAAAATAGGATAGAAAACTCAATTAATAAAAGACAACTGATCCTAGGGCAGTAAATTCATTAACTAAATCTATGCAATTAATCTATTAATCCTATTTACCAATTTAATCCAGTTATGATAACAGATCACTTAATTAATCAATTACTCTCACTAGAGCAACAACGATCGTAGATTAGTAAATTATCTATCTCCGTTAGGTCTCAAGAAAATCTACTAACTCCCAATAGCTCCTAAGAATAGCTCCCTATGATCCACCTATCTCCGCTAGGTCTCAAGATTAAAATCATATCATACATTCCTGAATCCGCTAAACAGTTATCTCCGCTAGGTCTCAAACCGAATAGCTACACATGCAAATTATTGATCAAATAATTCACAAGAAATTAAGCACCAGGAATTATGAATCATAAACTGGAAGGCACAAAGGTATTAACAAATAAATCACATAAATTCAATCAACTATTTACAAACCCTAGAATCAGCTAAACGAAACTAGCCAGACATAATAAAAGAAAGCATAAACATAATTAAAAAGAAAGCAATTATAAAAACTGAATTATATAAAAACTGAATAAGAACGAATGTAGTAGCTTGAATCTTCAATCTTGTAAAAATCCAATCCAAGCAGTAAAAACTGGAAAGAAATAAATTCTAAAGCTATGAAATTGAAAAATAAAAATTGGGAACTGAAAAAGGAACCCTGAATAGGTCAAAAGAGGACCTGCACAGGGGATAAATACAGTATAGAGCTCGAAAATACTGATAAAATCCGAAAATCCCGCAAAATCCCGAAAATTCGGAAATTCCCGTCGGATACTATTCACTGCTGCGCGCGACTTTCTTGTTTCGGCCATATTTTTCTCATCCAAACTCGGATTTGCGAACCGTTTGCGCCTACGAACTCGTATCGAGACGAAATACAACTTTCATTAAGATCAACAGTCCAAATTAGAACTTCATATTTCTGTAAAATTCATCAAAGTACGAGCAAGTAACATATTTCATAATATAAAGCAATTTAAGCACAAAACAATCATCAAACACTCAATTTCCTATAAAATTAACATCATAAGAACATTAAAAACCATGGAAACATGAGTGTTATCAAGTGATCTCCCAACTAGTTCTAGCCCCCTCCCGGACGACTAAAACGGTAGATTACGGGTCATAGTTGCCGTCCCCGGTCAACTTCTAACCTATAACTCCCAAAAGCACAATAAGATCGATAAACTCTCACCCAACTCTCAACCTCCCGGTTTATTGAGTCAATATGTTTCAAGCTCCTAATCTATTATGATTATCCTCTCCCGATTCAAATCACAAATGAGAAATGCATAGAAAGTGGCCAACAATCCATACAAGAAAGAAATACTAGGGCTTGCAAAGATAATGACAAGGAAGTAATCAAGACATATATTAAGCATAATAATCAATCCATTACATCATCCATGAGCCTAACCCCCAAACCAATGGGGGATTTAGCCTATCATGCTTACAATCAAAATACTTAATTCAAATAAATTCATAAATGAAAGAGAGAGAGAGAGTAAGAGGTGACAAATCCTATTTAATTAGCTTCCTTTAATCTTCTCTCTTCTTCAATGTCCTTCCAATCTTGGTGGTTGAGTGTAGTTATGGAGGCTAGGGCTTGGGTATGGATGTAGGAGAGTGTGTTTAATGTTGGGGGAAGATGAAAGATGTGAGAAAAAAAAGGGGAAAAGGGGGTTTTGGGGCAAAAATCGCGTTTGGGCCCACCAAAGGGAGCAATCCCGCATTTTTCCCACGACCACGGCATGAACCGCGGTCAAGAACGCGGCCAGAATGAGAGGAGACTGCGATCGAGGCCCGCGGCCGCGGCTCGGACCGCGGGTGACTGCCAAAAATGTTCTGGACTGCTCTGGAGCAGAGGCCCGCGGTCGGGCCCGTGGCCGCGGCCCGGACCGCGGCTTACTGGGCAATTTTGGAGCAGAGGCCCGCGGTCGGGCCCTTGGCCGCGGGGTCCTGGGCTTTATGCGCAGTCCGCTTGTTCGGCTCCGTTCTCCCTCGTCCGGACTCGGATTTGGTCGTCGTTTGCGCTCACGGATTCCTCTCAAGACGTAATTCAATCTCATGTCTTCAAAATCGTCCAATTAATCTTTGATTTTCCCTGAAATCACTCCAAAAGCTACACCAAGCATCAAAACTCAACAAAACTCAAAATTGGGATACAAACACATATTAGCAATCAAAATATGAAGGGAAATGACAACAAATCATGTGGAATTGAGGTACGAAAACCATGTTTGTCAACCCCCCAAACTTAAGGCGTTGTTTGTCCCCAAACGACAAAAAGACTAGAAATAAAAGTAAACAAACATGTGAGTATGAATTGATGTCATTTCAAGGCTTCAACAATTTCAAAAATCTTTCAAAAGTGTATCACAAGTAAAATGCATTCTAAGAAGTCACAAGTGATAGTGAGTTCAACATTATGGCATCCAAGTTTGAATCCTCACAAGGTGAATGTTTCAATGGTGCACTCAACTCTCAAGTGTTTAGAATGGACGTGTTTGCACTCAAATTGAAACAATGTATGCAATCTACCATAAGCTTTCCATTTATCCTAACTCTCTATACTTCAATGTGTTATAAATGATGATCAACAAGGGCTTTCATAAGGTTGTAATGAGGGCTCTTTGGTGAGATGAGGTGTTTTTAGGCAAATGACTCATATCCCACAATCTAACAATCACAATGAACAAGTCAAATTCACCATTTCTCTTTTCTAATCAATCAAAAACCAAAATCCCCACATTTATTCTTTTCACCCTTAGTGATACTTATCATGATATGATTCAAAAGGAAAATCACTCCCCTTTATACTATTTTATTTCAACATTTCTTTTTTGCTTTCTTTTTCTTTTGGAGCTCATAGGGGACTAGTGATTTTCACTCAATCAAAATTAGACAAGTAATTTCAATCATTTCCCATACATTTTCATCAAAGCAACCACTAACACTCTAAGTTCTACCCCTTTATCAGTGGTTCATTCAAAGAATGGCTACGAGGCACAAATAGGGTAAACTAGGATCATATGAGAATTTGGACACAATTTGAGTTAAGTGGCTAACAAAGATGGCCTTAAATCACTTCAATATTAACAACACATCTACATTTATTTTCAAGAGATGACTCATAGCAAGTTCTAGAGATCAACACACATGCTCAAATGATTTACACTCAAGAACAAAATGAGATTGTAAATGTATGACAATCAAAAACTCAATTCTCACAAGCTCATTTCTTTTTCAAGTTCTTGGAGGTACAACATTTAGCTCATTGTCACAAGTTCAAACTCTACATGCAAAATCAACATGTGATACACAACAACTTTTTTCAAAAATAACAATCATAAGCCCAAAAACCAATCAATTCATCATCACAATATTTTCTACAATTATCCCAAGCAAAACAAAAACAAAAATATCAACCCAACTAACTCTCAAACTTTCATTTATTCAACAATAACAAAAACAAGACATTAAAACAAAAACAAACAAAAACAAGTAAAGCAAAAGATAGATGAGACAACTAATCCATCTTTCCCCTCCCCCTCCCCCCAACTTATTTCACACAAAGTGAAAATGAGTTTGGAGGAAAAGAGAAGGAGAAGTTGTCTCGGACACACAAAAAAAACTAACATAAAAAAAAAAGATAAACCACACACATATATAAATATATACATAGATTAATATATAAATACCTATGTATGTGTGTACTTATTGAACTTGCAATAATTAAAGGGTACCTTGTTGGGGTGCCTCCCAACTAGCGCTTAGTTTAACGTCGTGAGCTCGACGTCTTCACGATGGTGTCATGGCTCGGGGATGGTGCCAACGAACACTTCAACTTTTGGTTTTAAGGGCAAATACACCTTGATTATTTCATTCTCAACCACAAAGGTTCTTCCATCCTTCTTTCTCAATTCAATTGCTCCATTATTGAAAACCTTGTTGATTTTGAAAGGACCCGACCATTTTGATCTTGGCTTTTCCGGAGGTAGTGATTGATGGAAGGTGAGGAGAAGGACTTCATCATCGGGTGCAAACTCCCGTTTGTGCATCATCTCGTCATTAGCACTTGTTGTCCTCTCCTTGTAGAGGCTTGACTTCTCAAATGCGTGATACTCATCTAACTCATTGAGTTGGAGTATACGGTCTTGCCCCATTGGATGTATCTCATTCTCACCAAAGAATGCATACTTCAAGTGTGTGGGGAGAAGCTTCAACTCCAAGCTTAGAGATTTCTCCTCTCCCTTTTCTTTCTTCAATTTTTCCTTCAAGTTGATGCAAGGTTCGATCACTTGCATCATTTTGCATTCCTCCATTTTCATTCTTTCTTCCTCATCTTTGTGCTTGGGAGCTTTGTGGATTGAGAAGGTAACACTCTCATCATTCACTCTCAATGTGAGCTTGCCCTTTGCAACATCAATTAGGGCCCTCCCCGTCGCCAAGAATGGACGTCCAAGGATCAAAGGTACATCCTTGTCCTCAACCATATCCAACACCACAAAATCCACCAGAAAAATGAATTTGTCAACCCTCACCAAGACATCCTCCACTATCCCTTTTGGATATAAAACGGAACGGGCGGCCATTTGCAAAGCAATCGTGGTTGGCTTAATGGTTCCTATTTCAAGCTTGTTGAAGATGGAGAGAGGCATCAAATTTATGCTTGCTCCCAAATCACACAAGGCCTTTCCAAAACGACCATTTCCAACATCACATGGGATAGTAAAGCTCCCGGGATCCTTGATCTTGATGGGTAGCTTCTTTTGAAAAACGGCACAACATTCTTCGGTGAGGTTGACCGTCTCAAATTCTTCTAATTTCTTCTTCTTGGATAGAACTTCCTTGAGAAATTTTGCATACTTGGGCATTTGTTGCAAAGCTTCAACAAGGGGGATGTTGATGTTTACCTTCCGAAAGATTTCAAGGAATTTGGAGAACTCACTCTCCACATTCTTCTTGGAAAGCCTTTGAGGAAAGAGGATTGGTGGGCAATAAGGAGGTGGAGCTTTGTACACTTCCTTGTTCTTTTCCTTATCATTTTGTATTTTTGAAGAAATGCCTCCATCATTGCTCTTCTCTATTTCAACCATGTCCTCCTCTCCCAAGCACATCTTGGACTCTTCAAAGGTTGTCTCACCTAGTATGTTAATAGCTTTGCAATGCTCCTTAGGGTTTACAATAGTGTTGCTTGGAAATTGCCCTTGTTGGCGTTGATTGCTTAAGGATTCGGCAATTTGCCTCACTTTCATCTCAAGCATTTTCAATTGGGTCGCTTGAGCCTCCAACCTCTCATCGGTTTTTGTCATGTGAGCTTGTGTGGCGGTCATGAACTTCATTAAGATCTCTTCAAGGTTGAGTTTCTTCTCTTCCTTGATCATACCATCGCTCACTGCAAATCCGGGTGGTGGTTGCAAGAAGTTGTTGGGATTACCATAGGCAATATTTGGATGGCGATTTGTTTGAAATCCTTGATTGTATTGCCCTTGCCCTTGATACCCTCCTTGGTGTTGAGGATGAAAGTTTCCAAAGCCTCGATTATTGTTAATGTAGTGCACATCCTCAATGTTGGTTCGTTCCTCCACTATAGGCTCCGGCTTTGATGTGGACATAGCATCAATTTTGCTATCCATAGCGGTCAATTGAGCCGTCAAAAGAGTTATCGGATCCGAGCTTGTTGTAGCCGCCACCTTTTTCAAAATAGTCCTCTCCCCTGGAAATTGGTAGCTATTGGCGGCCAAGTTCTCTATGATGTGGGCGGCCTCCTCGTGGCTTTTCTCCAACAATGCTCCATTGGCCGATGCATTCATGTCTCTTTGTATCTCACCACTACACCCGGTGTAGAATACACAAATGATTGTGTTTTGATCTAAGCCATGGTTAGGGCACTTCCTTAGCATCTCTTTGAATCTCTCCCAAGCTTCATAGAAGGATTCTCCATCAAATTGGTGAAATTGGACTATGGCCTTCTTCATCTTCATGGTTTTGCCCGGAGGGTAGAATTTGTTGAGGAACTTTTGAGCCATCTTCTCCCATGTAGTGATAGAACCACCCTCTAAAGATTGATACCATGTCTTGGCCATGCCCCTTAGTGAGAAGGGGAAGAGTCGAAGTCGAACGGCATCCTCCGGGACTCCATTTATCTTGATGGTGCCGCATATCTCCAAGAAGTTTCTAAGATGTCCATTCGGGTCATCTTGAGAAAGACCGGCGAATTGGTTTTGTTGTACCATATTTATGAGGGCCGGCTTGAGCTCAAAATTATTGGCATTGATCCTTGGAGCATGCACTCCTCCTCATTGGGCCACGGGTTGGAACATCTCGCTAATGGGTGGTGGTGGTGGTGCATTCCTTTGAGCCTCTTGCTCATTGATTCGCCCTTGCATGGCCTCCAATTGTCTTTGGAGTTGGAGGATCAATTCTTGATTTTCCGCCATATTTCCCTCCAATTCTTTCTCTCTTCTCGCTCTTGCTTTGTTGTGTCGGCAAAAAGCTTCAACTTCAAGGTCAATGGGTATAAGAGGAGCACCCTTAGACCTTGTGTTCATGCACTACCTACCAACCAACAAGAAACAACGAGTCAAGACACAATCTTAAAATAGAAAACAAAAATAAAGCAAGTAAAATGTCTAAAGTAGTTAAGCACAATGATTCAAAATATCACAAACAATCAAACTAAACTAATCCACGGCAACGGCGCCAAAAACTTGTTCGCTATTATTTTTACTACGCCGCAAGTATACGGTGTAGTTGTAATATAGGGAAGCAAGGTCGTATTCCACAAGGATTAGTAGTCAAATTCTAGTGATTACCTTATGTCATTATGCTAGAGCTATTTAGACTAAACAAGGAGGTGAGTGGTTTGATTAACTAACAAATTCAAAGACAAAATAAGAACAATCAAACAAAGTGGATTAATTAAGTGATGAAGGTGGTTTAGGGATTAGGCAACGATGGATTAGCAATGGACTTCAATTTAACTCAATATTAGCCTTGATACTCCTATTTATCTAGAGTGATCTCCCAACTAGTTCTAGCCCCCTCCCGGACGACTAAAACGGTAGATTACGGATCATAGTTGCCATCCCCGGTCAACTTCTAACCTATAACTCCCAAAAGCACAATAAGATCGATAAACTCTCACCCAACTCTCAACCTCCCGGTTTATTGAGTCAATATGTTTCAAGCTCCTAATCTATTATGATTATCCTCTCCCGATTCAAATCACAAATGAGAAATGCATAGAAAGTGGCCAACAATCCATACAAGAAAGAAATACTAGGGATTGCAAAGATAATGACAAGGAAGTAATCAAGACATATATTAAGCATAATAATCAATCCATTACATCATCCATGAGCCTAACCCCCAAACCAATGGGGGATTTTGCCTATCATGCTTACAATCAAAATACTTAATTCAAAGAAATTCATAGAGAGTAAGAGGTGACAAATCCTATTTAATTAGCTTCCTTCAATCTTCTCTCTTCTTCAATGTCCTTCCAATCTTGGTGGTTGAGAGTAGTTATGGAGGCTACGGCTTGGGTATGGAGGTAGGAGAGTGTGTTTAATGTTGGGGGAAGATGAAAGATGTGAGAAAAAAAAGAGAAAAGGGGGTTTTGGGGCAAAAATCGCGTTTGGGCCCACCAAAGGGAGCAATCCCGCCTTTTTCCCACGACCACGGCATGAACCGCGGTCAAGAATGCGGCCAGAATGAGAGGAGACCGCGGTCGAGGCCCGCGGCCGCGGCACGGACTGCGGGTGACTGCCAAAAACGTTCTGGACTGCTCTGGAGCAGAGGCTCGCGGTCGGGCCCGTGGCCGCGGCTTACTGGGCAATTTTGGAGCAGAGGCCCGCGGTCGGGCCCGTGGCCGCAGCCCGGACCGCGGGATCCTGGGCTTTATGCGCAGTCCGCTTGTTCGGCTCCGTTCTCCCTCGTCCGGACTCGGATTTGGTCGCCGTTTGCGCTCACGGATTTCTCTCGAGACGTACTTCAATCTCATGTCTTCAAAATCGTCCAATTAATCTTTGATTTTCCCTGAAATCACTCCAAAAGCTACACCAAGCATCAAAACTCAACAAAACTCAAAATTGGGATACAAACATATATTAGCAATCAAAATATGAAGGGAAATGACAACAAATCATGTGGAATTGAGGTACGAAAACCATGTTTGTCAACGTATTCGCCAGAGCTGCCAGCGTGGAATGGCCAGCCGACGTTCTTAATTTTTTTTTTTGAGTCATTTGAGTATAAATACATGAACTTTCAACATTTTCTAGTTTTTCCCACGAATTTCATGTTTTTCTTATTTTTCCCACAAAACTCATTTCTCCCATATTTCTCACTAAATGAATATATAAATTATTACACTATAATAACATTTAATGTGCATATGCATTAAGAATTCAAATACGCACTCGATGATATCGCGGAGTTGTAATGTATACACATACAATTGAGTTGGGGTGTAAATTTGGGGCAGGGCGGGTACCCAACCCGCGAAATCAGCCAAAAATCAAACCCTCATCCGTCCCGTGTATACTGTGCGGGTACCCCAATACACACAACGAGTATTTGCTGTTAGTATTCGGGTACCCGCATTATCCGCAATTTTTTGGTGGCTTTTAATTTTGCGGGTATTTTGTATCGCTGGAGGGTATTTTATCCCGCAATTTGCGGGTATCCTCATTACTCGTGGGTATTTTGTCCCTCATTTTAGAAAAAAAAATTGAAAATATCCTTTCGATTTCATCGATTATCTATTAAACTAAAATGAAATTAATAATTATAAAAATTAATTATTTAAATGAAATTAAATTCGGGTATGCGGGTACCCGCATTATCGGGTGAGGGTACCCAATACCCGTAATTTTTAGGAACTCCCTACCCGCACATGACCCTCTTTGGGAAAAATGAGGGTATCGGGTCGGGTGAGGGTATACCCGAACCCGAATTTACACCCCTACAATTGAGTGGATTTTGAAAATAGCCACTTTGAAATAGTAAATTTAAAAATTGGCCATTAAGATAAAGAATTTAAAAATTGGTCACACTTACCATTTTACCCTTCGCATAAAAAATTTAAAAATCATCCACGAATTCACAACTAAGTCGAATTCACAACTAGCACTAATTTTAGTTATTAATTCAAGTAACTCGAATTCACAACTGAATAACTAGTGTTGGTTGTGAATTCGAATTTTAAAGTTTGAATTCACAACTAGAAATAGTGTTAATCGTGAATTCAAGTTTTAAAATTTGATTTGACAACTAGAAATACTCCCTCCGTCCCACAAAGCTTGAGCAACTTCTTTTCGGCACAGGTTTTAAGAAGTTGGTATTTTGTGTGTTAGGTGTGATATGTGAAAAAGTGAAAAGGTGAATAAATAGTAAAATTTTTACCATATAATGAAACTGCTCAAGCTTCGCGGGACAACCCGAAAAGGAAAGCTGCTCAAGTTTCGTGGGACGAAGAGAGTATTGTTAGTCGTGAATTCAAGGTTTAAAAACTGAAATTCATGACTAGCATTATTTGTAGTTGTGAATTCATTTTTCAAAAACTTGAATTCACAACCCGCAATAGAGTTGGTTGTGAATTCGAGCTTTAAAACTCGAATTCACAACTAACACTAACAATTAAGTTGTGAATTCATCAAATTGGTTGTGAATTCTAGTTTTAAAACTTGAATTTACAACTAAAACAACTAGTTGTGAATTAAAGCTTTTAAACTCGAATTCCCAACCAACACTAACGATTCAATTATAAATTTATCGAACTGGTTGTGAATTGTGAATTCAAGAACATTAAGTTATAAATTCATATATCTGGTTGTGAATTCAAGAACATTAATCAATTTTCCAAAATCTCTTTTTTCTTAATCGATCAAATCTCTCCAATTAAATTTACTATAAAGCTGCGTTTACTTTGATGGATAAATTTATCCATGAAAAATGATGGATAACAAGAATTTATGCCTTCAAATATCTCCTTTCTTTTCCAACATTTGACATAAGAGCATTTTTCATTCCTTATTTTCACTTCAAGGGTGGATAATATTATTACACCAAAAATGGAGGGATAATATTATCCACCCTTGAGGTGAAAATAAGGAAGAAAAAATGCTTTTGTGTCAAATGTTGGAAAAGAAAGAGATATTTAAAGGCATAAATTTTTGTTATCCATCATTTTTCATGGATAAATTTATCCATCAAAATAAACGCAGCCTTAGTGATATTTTTCTTTAAATTCTCGGTATCTTCTTTTGGTTGAGTATCAATGGTGGACGAGAATGAAGCGGAGAGAGAGAGAGAGAGAGAGAGAGAGATTTCACAAAACCTACTGTCTTTCATAAATGTATGCTTCAATAATTCGAAAAGCAGTAGAACCAAGGCTTCATCTAATCATATCCATTGTTGGATCTACACGCCATCTTGGTCCACATAAGAAAGGATGTCTCGATGCATTTAAGCAACTGTGGCCAATTTTAGAACCCAGGCTCCATTGTATAAACTGCGATATTATAAAAAGAAGAAAACCTAAAACAACCCTTGAAAGCACAAGAAAGCAGACTAAGGGCCGAGCCTCATTAAAACCTTTTCACGGAAAACCCAAAGGGAAAAACCGGGAAAAGGAAAAAGAGTACCCGTCTAGAGAACGAAAACAAAAGAAGGGGAGAGCGGAAGGGAAAGTTTCCGGAACTCCGGCCTAACCATCATCCCCAAATAGTCCCGGCTCTCCACCAACGCAAACAGAAAAACAAGGCAAGAGGCCGGTGATACGCCGTCGCCAAAATGCCCAACCAAAAGAACAAAGCTACACGGCCGGTTAGACGCCGTCGCCGTGAGCACAAACAAAAAAATGAAGGAGAGCCATCCGGCCGGTTATACGCCATCGCCGTAGCTTTCCAAAAACCAAGACACAACCCGAAAGAAGGGGAGCCATCCGGCCGGTTATACGCCGTCGCCGGAGCTCTCCAAAAAAACCAAGACACCGCCTGAAACACCAGCCCGACCTCCAGGTGTTCGACAAAAGACCTGAACAAACTCAGCAACGCCGAGCCCACCCAAACCACCAACCACCGCCTCCAAACACCCCGCATCGCGCCCAGCACAAAGAGCCACAGCTCGACTGCCAGCAGGCCCAACCACCCCGACACCGCCACAACCGGCAATCAAACACGGCGCCAGCGGCTGTGCGTAGCCATGTCCAAAGTCACAGCCTCTTGTATGTCATCAATGACGCCCGACCACCAACCTTCCGTCCTAGAAGGGTGCGCCATAAGATCAGCAGCCGCATTACCCTCCCGGTAAATATGGGAGACCCTTAAATCCATTTCCCGGAGGCAATTTAGCGTCTATTTCCAGCACGCCAGAAATCGTCAAGGTACCTCCAAAGAGCGACGCGTGAGCAGATAAACCACATACGTGGAATCAGCCTCCAGCCAAAGGCGACTCCAGCCCCGACAGCGAGCAATGGCGATCGCCGTGATAACCGCCAACAGCTCGGCTTCCAGAGCAAATCCCGAGCCTCCCTTAACGTGAAAACACCCGCAAACCGTAGTAGTATGGTCACGAAACAGTCCTCCAGCAGCGATGAGTCTTGGCGCCCCCGTCGCCGACCCGTCAGTGTTAACCTTCATCCAGTTGATATCAGGAGGCCACCAATGTACCGAGATATAATCTGGAGGCGGAGCACTTCTGGACTTGACCCCAACCGCACGAATCGTGAGATAATCCGTCCAATCATTTGACATGAAGCCAAGATTCGAAAACTCATTGGTCTCTTTGTAAAAAGTTTTGAGCATCGCTAATATTGTTACGACTATTCCAAATAATCCAGAGCAGACTTATAATGCCCACCTTCCAAAGACGATGAAGCAGCGAACTAAAAGACACATTCCAGGCCATGGCAAGGAAACTCGTGATATCTAAACATTCCAACAGTATGGACTGCCCAAACCAGCCCAAGAAGTCCTCCCATATCGGGCGAACAACCTTACATTCCCAAAAAATGTGAGAAATAGATTCCGCGTTATGCCAACAAATCGGACAAGCATTGGGCGCCACCAGGCCTTGGCGAATCAGGCAATCCATAGTCGGGAGCCGACCGTGGATAATGCGCCAACAAACTAACGATCTCCTCACCGGAATCTCCGCATCCCAGATCCACTTGCCCCAAGACACTTTAGGAAACCTATGGCAGCTGTTAGCAAAAGCCAGAGCAGAAGTGACATTGCTACGAATGGATGGTTTCCAAAACCGAGTATCCGAGCCGAAGTTCATCGGAAGAAGAAGGATATCACAAACGATATCCGGAAAATTCAGCACAAAATTTTCAGAAAAATGCCAACAAACATCGAAGTAGTAATCTGCCACAGAGTGCGTGAGAAGACCATGGATGAATGAAGGAACCGAGGGACGATCGCAAAGCTTATAGCCCAGCCAATCATCCGTCCAAAATAAAGTATTAGCGCCGTCCCCAATCGCCGCAAAAGAGTGATTCACCAGACCGTCCACCTCATGTTTCAAGCCAACCCAGACCGAGGAATTCGCCACATGTTTTTTAGCATGACCAAACCCATCCAAATATCTCGACCTCATCAACTTGTGTGGGAACTCCTCCCCTTTAATAAGCTTCCACGTCATCCGCATAAGATAGCTTTTATTCATTATAGTAAAAGAACGAATCCCAAGACCTCCCTCTTCTTTGATAGCACAACATCTACTCCATTTAACAGCGCACGAAGGCTTTAAATCCGTTTTTCCAGTCCATATAAAGTTTCTGCAGCTGCGATCCAAATCATAAAGAAGGCACTTCGGCCAACGGAAGACCATCATAGTGTGTATGATGGAACTTTGAATAACCGATTTGACAAGGCAGAGGCGTCCAGCCATAGAGAGATTAAGACCCGCCCATCTAGAGAACTTTTGCACGATGCGATCTTTGATGCCAGCTAAATGAGACGCCTTCGGCCTCCCCACAAAAAGGGGAGCACCTAAGTAGTTAACCCGATCGCCACCCTGCGTGAAACCCAAGGCGTGGCTAATACCACGTTTCATGGAAGTAGTAACACCCTTCGCATAGTACACCCGCGACTTCTCCAAACTGCAGACCTGGCCGAAAATCGACTCATAATACTCCAGAATATGCTTAATCTTCTTCGCATTGCGGCTTGAGGCTTTACAGAAGAGTAACACATCATCAGCATAAAGCAAATGCTTAGGAAAATTCATGCTCCAACTAAAACTCATAGGAGTTAGATGTCTCGAGTTAACGCAATTAATCAACAAATGACTGAGCACATCCTCCGCGATGCCAAAGATAATGGGGGAAAGAGGATCCCCTTGCCTGACACCACGGGTGCAGGAAAAATAGCCGCTGAGCCTGCCGTTGTAGAGAATGGAGATCCTGGCGCAGTGAAAGATGATGGAAATCCAAATGATGAACTTCTCCTGGAAACCTATAACTTTAAGAACCTTGAAGATGAAATCCCAGCTCATAGTGTCAAAGGCTTTTTTGATGTCGATTTTGCAGGCCATATTAGAGCCTTGATTGGTGCGATCCATACAGTTGAACCCCTCTGAGCCAAGCATGATGCAATCATGAATGGAACGACCGCTAATAAACCCAAACTGATTCTAGGAGACCGTGGCCGCAGCAACTTTGTTTAACCTGACAGCCAAAATTTTGGAGATAATCTTGAAGAAGAAATTCGATAAGATGATTGGCCTGAGATCAGAGACCGAGGAGATCATGTCGGTTTTAGGGATTAAAACCAGGGTGTTGGCATTGCTGCCATTGGGGAGATAAGAGTTCAGGAAAAACCCCCGGACCGCTCTAAAGACATCAAACTTAACAATGTTCCAGCAATGGTGAAAAAAGATACCCGAGAAACCATCCGGACCGGGCGCGCTATTAGCTTACATGCCCATGACCGTCGCCGCAATTTCCAGCTCCGAAGGAACAGCCGTAAGATCATGATTCTGCTCAGGAGTAACCTGCATATCAATAATAGCCTCCAGCTCCACAAGATCCACATTATGCATCGTATCCTGAGAAAAGAGATTGGTAAAATGCTCAATAATGTGCTGCTCGATGGCATTCTGATCATAAGAAATAACCCCTCCAATATTAAGATGCCCAATGGGCGAACTGGAATTTCTGAAACTGAGCATTCTGTGAAAGAACTTAGTGTTCCGATCTCCATCCTTCAACCAAGAAATCCTGCTCATTTGCTGTAAATGAGTATTTTTGCGATTAAGATCTACAGGCCATCTTAGAATTAATTATAACATAATGATCATAGCTCTCTAATTTATTGCATTAGATATTTTTAAATATTAATAAATAATTAAATTTTAAATATACATAATACTTGAAAATAATAATTGTATTATTAAAAAATAATATTAGCACGGGAGCCAAACTAATTTTAAAATAAAATAAGACCTACAAATCCTTCGAAGTTTGGTCAAGTCACCATTTTAACAATAAGATTTATTGAGTAAATCAGCTCATTTAAACCGTGAACGAAATCAACCTCTTTGAGCTGTACTATGATATTGTTGGGCTTTTAAAATAGAAGAAAAAAGAGTAAACAATTAAGGCAGGCCCAAGTTTTTCTCAACCTTGTAGTACCTATCTATGAAAACCTCTTACCACAGGCTTTATATATTGGTAAATCCGACGTCGTTTGAGATGTCGTTAGTATACCGAAAGTTAACGGCAAATCAAATATCTACTGCACATTTACGTTGGTTTCGGCCTCGTTTGTGAAGCATAGGAAAATTTGTTCACTGCTTCATACTCGTATATTTTTGCCTTAGCTTTAATTTGATACTTGTGCACAAAGTTTTGGCCAAAACATGAACATGTATAATAATTGTAAATCCACATTTTCATTGTTTTTATTTTTATCATCAAATCAAACCCTACGCTTCTTATTTGCGCAACATTCTATTGATATATTTGTTGCATTAAATTGGACATGTGTTTTTTGCTCACATCCCACGTGTTTGGCTAAACATATTTTACAGAGCTTGTAAGCTCCAACGACTTATAAGACGTATTATTTCATTTCATATAAATTTTAAAATTATTTAAATAATAAAACTTATAAGCTAGAGAAAAAAAATTGAAAATAAATAAAATTAAAAAAAATATGTGATGAACTTATTTTTGTTATTTTTGTAAAATGAATATTGCTTCTAAGGTTAATGAACTTATTTTGTTGGGAAACTTATAAGTTATTGAAAAATTATTTTTATTGATTACTAGTTTATATTGTCAAATACTTTCAAAAAATTTATAAACACACCCAAACACCATCTTAACCTGCTTGATAATGATGTAAGAAGCCCAATTTTCGATGGCTAATCTATTTTTGCTGATGATGAGTTGGGGCCTATATTCGGGTTCTGTTGCTATTCCTTAGCTCAACACAAACACCCTAAATTTTATATAGAAAATACATATTATATATATAGGGGAGCGCTCCAATAAGATTCCCTATTGTTAGTGAGCCATGAGACACAATCTCGTGCGTTTATTTCATCAATCCTATGGCTGATATTGTATGTAGAGGAAGAATTTTTTTTTTCTCAGGGTTCGAATCCTGGAGGGAGCGAAATATTTTAAATTTCGTTATTCATCAGTATATACCGTCTTGTTCATCAGTTTATACGTCTTATTCATTACCAATTTTTTAAATTTCGTCATTCATCAGTATATACTGCCTTGTGGCCCTTGTTCATCAATATATACGTCTTATTTATTGTACTCAGTGTCTCACGAAAAATAGAGGGTCTCACTGGAGCGCGCCCCTATATATATATATATATATATATATATATATATATATATATATATATATATAGGGATTGGATTATGTAGATCCACCCCCTTATCAACCTCTAAAACATTTCCAAAAAATTCCACAACATGAAAATTTAACAATTTCAAACTAAATGTTTTTACAGAAAGTAAATACGGGTTGTGACATATCTACATGAGAAATTGAATGAAGTAGGAACAAAATGGAATAAGCAAAACTATTATTATTATTATTATTATTATTATTATTATTATTATTATTATTATTATTATTATTATTATTATTATTATTATTATTATTAAGAATAGTTTTATTTAAAAAAAAGTACTCCCTCCGTCCACTAATTCATGACCTAGGGGAGGAAACACAAGTTTTAAAAAATATTGTATTGTTTATTAGTTGAGTGAAGAAAGAGATCCACAAAGTGTAATGTTTATTAGTAGAGTGGAAAAAAAATGTATTATTTATTGAGACCCACTAATTAAAAAATATATAAATAATTATTAAAAATGGATATGACATGAATTGATGGACGAACCAAAAAGAAAAGTAAGACATGAATTGGTGGACGAATGGAGTATATTTTTATTTTAATTAATCCCATGTTCATGGAAATAAGCAATAGTGCAATATCATGGAAAAAAGAGGAATGATTAATTCCATATTTATCGGAATGGTGATCTTGTCTTGTTACAAAAGTACTACTAGTCACAGAATTGAGAATGAGGGTAGAAACTATCTCACTCTCATTTCATTTTTTCCTTATTTGTTATGTTTCAAAAGTTTAGTCAAAACTATAAATTAAATCCGCTACAAATAACAATTATTTTATTAATATATACACTTTTTCCAATTATATATATAACGTTACAAATTAAAGTAGAGCGGTATCTAATGTATACACACTAACATTTAATTTTGTCTAGAAATAAATGATTTGGGTCAAGGCTGAAGTTATTGCATGGGTGAGGGTGAAGTTGGGAAGGCCGGGAAGTCAATGGTGGTGTGTCGTAAGAGGGTTGAAAGACTTGCTTTTTTGACTTTGAGCCTCTTTGAATTGTCGTTTATGGTTGTGCTTTCTATTAGAAAATTTTAGTACTTGTACTTAGTTTATTTTCCAATTGTTTTGGGAGACTTTCATTTTCTCAGTTGACCCCTTCCTGGGTTTCATGAAAACTATACTTGGGGAAAATATAAAAAATATTTTGTGAACTAATCATAAATATAAATGAATCGTTTCATTGTTGCAGATTTGGTTTTGAGTTAGACCCATTTTTTGTGATATAATCATTTGCTTAAAATTGAATTTCGACGAGTGAGAAATGATTCGTAATGAACACCAACTAAGTTTGTGTAAAGTGTATATATTCTTTGGTTTTGGACAGGGACGGATCTAAGAATTTAATTAGGACCGGGCGAGATTTCATCGGATGTTTGTAATGAATTTTTAGTAAAGAAAACAGACCGAGCGACCGCCGAGATTTCATCAAAATATATACATATATATAGGTAATAAAAAAAATTGACCGGGCGACCGCCGAGGCTGCCCGGTCTCTAGATCCGTCTCTGGTTTTGGACTAGGGATTTCGTTTTGAATTAGACCCATTTTTTGTGATATAATCATTTGCTTAAAATTGAATTTCGATGAGTAAGAAATGATTCGTAATGAACATCAACTAAGTTTGTGTAAAAGTGCATATATTCTTCGATTTTGGACTAGGGATGACAATTTACCTGCGGATAATGGATACCTGCGAAAACTCAAATCTATTAGGGTGGGTTTGAGAGACATTTAATATCCACGGATAGTTTCGTAGTTGCAATTCACTATCCATTTAGTTCGTGGGTATGGGTTTGGATACTTACTATCCATACCCGCGAAATTCGTTTACTCGCGAAAAATATCCGCGAAAATACCCGTCAATTACTCGTCAAATACCCACAAAAAAAATCCTAAAAATATGCGCATTAAATATACATTTGAGATATGAGCCAACATATCCAGGGACGGATCTGGAAAATTTTTATTATGCGGGCACAAAATATAAACATATTATTAAATATGAAATACGTTAAAATATTACTAGTATATAGAATTAAAATCTAGGGAAAATGTGCAGATTGGCCCCCGAAGTAGCAGCCCCTATAGCATATAACCCCTCTTACTCACTGTGTGTGCAACTAAACCCCTGAACTCCGAGAAAATAGTGCAAATTCACCCCTCTGACCTAACGTTGTTAAGTGTCCGTTAACGTTTGAGTTTAATTGCACCCTCTACTTCAGGGGTAGATCTGCACCTTAATTTTTTTTATTTTTTTTTTATAATTTCAGCAACCCACCTCCGGCATCAACTTAACCACCCCCGTACTCATCGATTCTGACTTGCACCTTGTTAGCTCGCACGCGCCCAATCTCTTGGTTGTCGACTGCCCACCGCTTACATGCAGCAACGCCACCAGCTTCTTCACCACCCCGCACAACTGCATCTCCTCCAACACCTTAACCTTCTAGGCTTATCTTATTATATTAATTGTGTATATATTTATCTATATAATATATATTTAAATTTTATTTATTTATTTTTGAATAATTATTAAAACTCTAGATAATAATTATGATTTTATTTTTGGTTAATTTAATATTTGTAAATTTATTTTAAAAGAGAAAAAAGAATGGATCCGGGTCAGGACCCTGTGAATCTAATGGATCTGGACATGAATCTCATTTTTTTGGACCGGATCCTGACCTAAGTAAAAAAATACGGATATGGATTTGGACCAAGCAGGATTCGATCCAGGTCCACATCTGGAATTGGTGATGCTAATTTTTTACAGTATCTCATACCAATTTTTCATTAGACTTTGTCAATTGAAAATTTAAATAAAATGGTACACATGTTTTTTCACCAATTTAAAACTCAAATAAAATAATTAAATTTGTATAATTCATTTTTAAATATAATCTTGAATTTAATACAAAAATGACTAACTAGCGGGCATATATACTATTTATTATTAATATTTACTATGTAATATTTGGAATTTATTGAGATAAATAACCAATTATTACAACAAATTATTTTTATAAATTCAAATGAATTTGGGGAGTTGCAGGTTTTACGGGTTTGAGATGAGAATGTAGTCTGCGGATATTTAAACTATTTATTATTAATATTTACTCTGTAATGTTTGAATTTTATTGAGACATATAATCAATTATTGTAACAACTTGTATTTTATTAACGATTAAATATCACTTTAAACCCAAACTAGTTTTGCACTATCAAATATTATTTCTTAAACTATTGAAAATATTTTTTTAAAACCTTGAACTAAATTTTTTTTATCAATTGTACCATTTATCCATTTTTTGGCTTCGTAAAGTTGATGTGGCTTTCCGATGCCACGAGGTACATAGAATTCTTTTTTTTTTTTTTTAAACTTATATTGCACAAAACGACGTCGTTTTATGCTTCACTGATTGAAAAATCAAAAGGGTAAATAATGAACGAGGGCACAACTAATAAAATATTGATCGTTCAGGATATAACAATTGTACGAAAATATTTTGCAGTTTAAAGTGATATTTAGCCTTAACTAACTAGTTATTTTATAAATTTAAATAGATTTGGGTAATTAGAGGGTATTACTATACGAGTTTGGGATGATAATGAGTACTAAAATTATTTTTTAAAAACAGTTTGAACATTAATCTACATGCCTATGCAAACGTTTCTTTGATTTTTATTATTTTGTTGTTCATTCTATTAATTAGTATTAGTATCTACTTTCTAATGTATGTGTTGTATTGCGATGTATATCAAATTATTGTATCAAATTAAAATAGGTTCAGGTAATTAGCAAATATTGATATACGTATTTGATATTAGAACAAATAATAAAATCACTTTAATTGTGTTTGAGTGGGTAAACCGTCTTAGCTTGATCATTTTGGCTCTTCATCATCATCCACCATGACTAACGATTTCAGATAGTTGAATTCTACTAGAACAAATAATAAAATAACATTATAATTGTGTTTGAGTGGCTAAACCATAATATCCTCATAATTCATTATGACTAACGATTCTAGATAGCTGAACTCTACCTAAGTATAAATTTATTTTAAATTTTTAATTATAAATTACAACGTTAAATGATTTTTCATTGAAATTCGACGGATTATAAATTAGTATCCGAAAATAGAAAAAAAATATACAAATAGAATAACAATTTTTTTTAAATAGAGCTGGTTAAGTTATGATTTCTAGAAATTTCAAGATGTATTTATCTAAACTTTGAATTTGGATTTGTGAATCATTAGAAATAAGTTCTTTAAGGGCATCCATAGTGGTGAGCCAACCTTGGCTCTTAAAAGTGATCCCCACCACTTTTGAGCTAACATCCCACATTGGAGAGCCAACCCCTTGGCTCTTAAATTTTAATTTTTAATTTTTATTTAATTTTATTTTAATTTCAATTAATTGTAACACTATATCTAATAACATAAATTTCATTAAATAAAAATTAAATACTGCATTAAAAATGAAAAATAAGAAAAAATTACAATAATTTCGAAAAATTGAAATCAACTAGCTATGGACCAATGTGACCAAATCGTGCCCATATATGCTCGACTAGATCATCTCGGAGGCGAGCATGCAAACGACTATCTCGCTTGTTTGAACTTCGGGCCATATAGGCGGCGAATTCCGACGGTGCTCCGATATTGAACGTTGTTTGAGATCCGCTACTTGATCTCTCCCCTGCAACATCGAGTTCGCAATAGGAAAATTGAAGATGATCATGGTTGGGAATGTCTTCGTCGGATGACGAAGAATTTTTGGAGGAATTGTTTAAGGATGACATAATGTTTGATTTGTGAATAGAGAAGAGATGGTAGAGAAGTGAATGGAGATGTAGTATTTATAGGGAGAGGAATTAAAAGAAAAAAGAAAAAAAATGGTAAAATAACTGTTGAACAGCTGAAATGAAGAAGGAAAAAAAAACAAAACAAATCTGTTCGATCGGCCGAAATTTAATTTAATTTTTTTAATTAAATGGGCGAAAAATCTGTGATTGGGCTGTGTATATCACGCGTCCAATCGTTTTGCATAGTGCGTCGAGCGTGGAGGGGGGCTAGGCGCGGCATAGGGGGGGTGGCGCGCGCACCTGGCTAGTGCCGGCGTCCGCGCCCCCCACTGTGGGTGTTATAAGATCATCTATAGTTGTGCTTTCTCACAATGTCACATCACTATTTGTTTGAGTGGGGTCCACACGTAGCTTGCTTCCCAGCATGTAAAAGTGTTTTACCTTTATCCTCGTTCATCTCTTTTTTTCCCAGTTTAACTTCCTCGGTAACCATTCTTCTTCATGCACATCAGCAAATTCCTTTTAACTTCATCCCCATTAAGTATGCCCTAAGGTTGAAGCACTTTAAAATCCTGCTTTTGAATACAAAACGATTTCTTCTTTGGATTTCAAGCTAGGTGAATCTTCTTTAGATTTCTTCTTTAAGAATTCTCGCCATTTTTTTTTTTTCACTTCTTAAAAGTTGCATTCTTAACTTTGAACTACATTACATGAGATATCCTCAATACTTAAATGGTACTGTGATACAAATTGAATATCAGACGTGAAAGATTTATTATCAACAAATGGATAAATATTTATAATTGCGGGCGAAGATGTTTTATGGAGGTTCACAAAATAAACATGTATGACTAGGTCCATCATGAAATCATAATTCACTGATTTAGATGGTGAGGAAGCCGGATGGCTACAAAATTTTCTTGAAGATAAGTGGCTATTGGTAGGGCAAAGAGTGAGTTATACAATTGTAAGTCTCAACATATACGTTGACAACATAATACAGTGAAATATTTGATCGCTAGCGGAGTTATCAATATTGATCACGTGAAGTCAACAAATAATCTGACCGATCTACTCACGAAAGTTTTAAATCGAAATCAAATGTATAAATTGTCAGAGAGAATGGGTGTAAAATCTACAATCTAAGGACGATTATAGTGGTAACCCAACCATGATGATTAGAAATATTAAGAACTAGGTTATGAGAACTAAGCTACTCCCTCCGTCCACCAATCATGTCCTACTTTCCTTTTTGGTCCGTCCACCAATTCATGTCCTACCCATTTTTAGTAACTATTTATACATTTTTTAATTGGTAGGTCCCAATAAACAAACTCTTTTTCTCCACTCAACTAATAAACAATATACTTTATGGGTCCCTTTCTCTACTCAACTAATAAACAATACACTTTTTCTTAAAACTCATGTTTTCTCCCTTAAGTTATCAATTAGTGGACGGAGGGAGTACAAGAGTTTGTGTAAAAATTTCGACTACCTGCATTCCCTAGAAGAGAAAATGAGTGTTGAAACCTACTTAGTGGTAAGGTAAATTTTTTGACTTTTAATGATTCTTAAATGTCTCAATTAGTATAATACTCTGGAAAGAATCACCTATATGAGTGAGAAGTGTGGATCACATGATATTTACCACTTGTGAATTTAAAGAACTGTCCATGGTCTGCAAATGACAAAATATATGAGAACATAATGAGGGTTGAAGCATTTATGTTTTATATTGTCTTGATATACACGAAAAAAGAATGGTTCAAAGAAATCGAGTTCTAGTAATTCGTTGGTATATCTAATAGTATTGACTAAGGATGGTTCAAGGCCTCAAAACACCTATTATAATACACTAATGTCTCTCGAGATCATAGCTATGTGTATTCAAAATACATCTGTCTATTTCCACTCATGGCAGATTGTTGAAAAATTGATTTTGAGATGATCAATATTTGACCAATTTTTCGAGTAGCGTGGCCTTTGATTTTGTAGAATTAAATGGCATATGATCGATACGTTCCAAATCGATGATCGTGGTATATTTATATACTCAAAATCAATATCCGGTGAGTGAGAAATACTTATTTAAAATTGAACATTAAATGTGGAGTTGTGGATAAAGTGATAAACATTAAAGGTGGTTTAATGTTTAACAACATTGATTAATTTAGCATTAATTAATAATGTATATAAGTTATTACATTGATACATGTAATAATTATGTGCACAAGTGATAGGTTGTGAAGCCCACACACACATGCATGCGATCTGCCATTCACTAGGGCCCAACCTCAACACTGGTGCCCAGCTCGGTTCCGATCCTAAGTCTGAGTCCTTGTTTGTATCTGTGTTTTTGGGTGATCATTGAGCCAGACCCATACTTTGTTGGGTTGGGAGTTACACCAGTAACCTCCTTGGAGTAATATTCGGCCATAATTCTACAGACTTCTGTACATTAATGTGCACTTATAGTTTGCAAGCTCCCTCCATAATAGACTATGCCTATAAATAGGACAACCACATTTTCATTCGTACACACCACAGAATATGCATCATCTCTGCATACATATGCTCACTGCACTAGTTAAAACTATATTCTCATTTTGTTCTAGTTCATCGGAACTTGTAAATTTACAATGATGCTCTCTGCGAGACGAAATAATTTTTATTTTACTTTGTAATTTCAATTCTATTTTCCTTGTAATTTTTTTTAATCTTTTATCTATTTCAGATTGTAATCACACGCAAATATTGTACTCCCTCCGTCCCATAAAGCACGACACACTTCTTTTCGGCACGAGAATTAAGAAATTGGTATTTTATGTGTTAAGTGTGGTAAGTGAAAAAGTGAATAAAGGGTAAATTTTTTGTCATTTTTAGAAACGTGTCATGCTTAATAGGACAAACCAAAAAGGAAACTATGTCATGCTTCGTGAGACGGATGAAGTATTTCCTACAAAACGTTTGTTTACCCACGCGTGTAGTTGTTGTTATTATCTCGTTCTGTATAATTTAAAGACTTTTGTATATAAACATATGTTTATTCTGTGCGAATCCAGAATAGCGGCTGTTGATTCCCATAGTAAATAAGTAAAAAAAATATTCACAACTATAGTTTATTTTTTATTTAATATTTTTTGTTTTAAAGAAACCAGTAAAACTAAAAGAAAAATGGATACCCATTCCTTGATATCGTTTTGTAGACTTCGGTTGACTTCAACCTTTTGTGTACCACAGTCTTCTTTCTGATCACACACACCCACTTTCCGCCAACTCCCCAAAACTAAACCAAACCAACACACACGGACGGTGCACGCACACATACGAAAAAAGAAAAGAACAAATTAATATAAAAATAATGTATAATAAAAATGGATGGACATTGTTCTTTCCTATAACTAAGAAACACAACGCTAAGCCAATACCAATAATGCATATGGAATCGGAACAATGTGCCAACTCAATTATCCTTTTTCTTAATTATCAAATTCCCATTTCAGTGAAGGAAATTAAATAATCATCTAAATGGCATCCGACGTATGTTGCATTTGGTTAAGAAAGTTTCAAGAGATTGTACAAGAGAGAACTCTTAAATAACTTCACAATAAATGCACATAACCGCCATCTTAACGAATTTCGTCATGAAAAATAGAAAATTACTGGGCTTAAACAAATTTTAAAATCTCCACATTACTATCGATGATTTTTTTTTTTTCATTACGAATCCATGTAAATGAAGAAGCTTAATGAATTAACCAATGCAACTTTCAAATTTATATATATAAAAAGTGTGTCCAAATTATCCTACGTATACGTGCTAATAGTAAAACTCGGACATTGACCGAGTTTTTGCAATAATATGACAATGCACTCTGTTTTTAGTGTTTAGCACCCAGAAATAAAGTCAAAATGAAAGTAGGATTAGAAATAATAATGGTGCGATAAGACCGAAGCGAGAATATGTAGCATATGAAAATGAAAGGCAATAAAGAAAGTATTAGGAAATTATTAATCAAGATAAAGAAAAAGGAAAGAAGGAGGTCGGTTCCTTGCACCCAACGTATCTCGAGGGGCAGCCTCGGAGCTAGGTTCGGACTTTGTGTATGTAAGACTTTTCTCAGAAGATAAGAACGACCCTCCCTCTCTCACCGCCTCCACTTGCATAAAACTTTCCACAGCCACCTTTCTTTTCCCTCCCCTTGTGGCCATACTTCTTTTCAGCAATACGCACAAACACAAGCATTACACTCTACACACACACACTCTCTCTCTCTCTCTAGTTCATTAAAGCTGGCGATCGATAACCAGGAACCCGCTGTCCGCGAAATCAAGCCCAAAAACAGGAGAATCATGGTTTGTATCGCTTTTTTTATTCCACATTTTGTGCTCAAAAGTATTACTTTCTCAATGATTAATTGTTTTATTTTAGGGACCAAATGAGGACAACAATATATGGCCGCCATGGCTGAAATCGCTGCTCAAAGAGCAATTCTTCGTTCAATGCAAATTCCACGCTGATTCGCACAAGAGCGAATGTAATATGTATTGTTTGGATTGTATGAATGGCCCTCTCTGCTCACTCTGTTTGGCCTTCCATAAAGACCACCGCGCTATCCAGGTTTTTCTTCTTCTTCTTATGCTAGAAATTAAAGTTTTGATTGGTCTGCAACTAAAGATTTTAATGGTGGAATTGAAAATTACAGATAAGGAGGTCATCGTACCATGATGTTATCAGAGTATCGGAAATACAGAAGTATCTGGACATCAGCTCGGTGCAGACATACATAATCAACAGCGCCAAGGTGGTTTTCTTGAACGAGCGGCCGCAGCCGCGGCCGGGAAAAGGCGTCACCAACACCTGCCACGTCTGCGACCGCAGCCTCCTCGACTCCTTTAAATTCTGCTCACTTGGCTGCAAGGTATTCATCGATTCTAAATTATGACACGACTGAAACGAGTTGTGATGTTATTGCATTTGTATTGATTTGATTGATTCTATGAATTTGTTTTATAGATTGTTGGGACGTCGAAGAATCTGCCCAGGAAAAACAAGCAGTGGTCGGAGAAGAGGATTTCGGATTCCGATGACTCGTACAGCAGCGGCAGCCAGAATATTCCGAGCTTCACTCCGTCGACGCCGCCGCCAACCTCCGCCAATTACCGGAATGCGAAGCGGAGAAAGGGGATTCCCCATAGAGCCCCTATGGGTGGGCTCACTATAGAGATATAGGATGATGCTATCTATGCTCTTTTGCTTAAACGAGAAAAACCCTCGAAATATAAATAAAAATTTAGAGGAAAAAGAAAAGAAAAGGGGTGTTTATCTGATAATCTAATGCAATTACTGAAATAGCCTTTGCCTGCATTGTACATAGAAGCAGGTTGCATATGGGTAGTATAGGCAATGGAAAAACAAATAGAAGGGTAGGATTGGAAAATAAGGAAAAACTGCAAGAGATGCATATGTATACTCTAGTTTTGTTTTGTTTTGGTTTCTTAGAGTGGTTTTCAAGTCTTCTTTGTTTTGTCCTTGTGTTTTCAACCTTCCTCTCTCATCTTTGTTCTTGTGAAGTGATTTCCGAAATTGTATATATGCATATATAGAATGAAATAATGTGGTTTTGGGCACTTTTGCAGTGTTATGTTACATTGCTGTTAGATTTTCCATAACCGTTTTTAGTAATTTACATAATTTGTTTCGTGATTTAGAATTTGAAAACTGTGCAGAAGTAACAGAACATTTATTTGAAGTGGCTAAATGTAAATGCGTTTCCTCTTTGAAGTCCTATTGGCTATTGTATTCATTGTCAATGTGTACGCAGCTTAATTTCAGATTTATTCAGTTAGCTACTTTTAAATCTGAAAAATTCAAAGCATTAAAACCAATGAGCCAAAATCTAATAATTCAAGAATAAAATAAAAGGATAAATCATGTTATGTCAACAGTTAGGTAATAATTTTCAGGGCTTTTAAAAAAAATATTCTGCTATACAAAATAACTATCACAGGATTATATTTTCAAGGAAAGTGAATAGTTCAATAAAAAATATAGTAGCCTTGTAATTGAGCAACAACGTGTTACAGATATTGGAAAGGCATAAATAGTTGAGTCGTGCAAAATGCAAATGCAAATGAATGATGACAATAGGGACCCATGCGGCATTTTCATATTTGAAATGTGCTGAATTTGGAACGAATGTTTTGACTGACGGGGGTAAAACTTCCAATGTGTGTGGGGCTCCGCCGGCAGCCTTGAACAGGTCAAATCGAAGGGGGGTGACGTGGCGGCTGGGGATTGGGGTGACCAAAGCTATGTGTCGTTTTGGTATCGGAGGGTTTAGGTGAGGCCGCCCCTGGGCTGAAATTAATGTGGTTTCTTGGTGGAGGGGTTGGGCTACTTGTGGGGCTACAACGTTTCTTCACCGTCGGATTGTTTCAACGGTGAAGATGGAATTGGTAGGTTTCTTTCTATCCCACTTCTCTATGTTTGCAAGCATGGATTTGTTGGTTAATTTGTTGTTTTTCTCATGTTCAATGCTCAACACATTAGCAGTAACGTTAGAGGAGCCGTCGGGCCGACCTGTTCCAATTTGCTGCTGGAAAAAGTTTATTGGAAGCTCCGTCGTTGACTAATCGCGCCGAGATCAAGCTTTGCTTGGCTGGTGTTCGATTACTTACCGACCTATATTTATAATTTAGGGATGTTAATATACAATATGATCGAATTAAATTTTTTGGACATATATCTTTTTTGAGGAAAATAAAGTGAAATAATACTAAAATCAAACACACACACACACCTAAAATATATATAAAAAAAAAACGTTTCTAAAAGGGTTTCTAAAAGGATTAATTACCGCTAAATTCACGAGAAATTACCGAATTCAGCAAAAATAACACAACTTCTAAAATTGGACGGTAAATACATGATCGGAGTAATTAATTTGATTTTTCCCCCGGCAAATACACGCAGCATACTTAATGTTGAGTTGGCATGACATGGCGACCAGGATTCCAGTTTGGCAACGCCGGACAGGAAAACAAGACGTCGTCGTTTTGACGAAGCAATAAATGACGTCGTTTAGGTAGAAACGTAGCCGTTTCTTCCTCAAACACCCAAGAGGCACGTTATTTACCGCCAAAAAGTTACCCCTTTTTCCATTAACCCTAACTTTTCATCCTTCTACCTCACAAACGAGAGAGAAAAGGTGACAGAGTTCTTGGGGGAAGACGTGTCGGTGTTCTTCGAGAAGCTTGGGATTACTTTGCTAGATAATAAACTATTGAACTTTGTCGGAGTTTTGGAGGCAGAGTTTTGGAGGGATCTGGGAAGAAATATCCAACAGGTAGGCCCTCTAAATAATTGTTTAAGGTATTTTTCCATGAAAGTTTTGTTATTTTTTGCATGGCTCAAAGATCCCTTTTTTGGCTTATGCAGTGATTTTTTTTTTTCGTTTTTCTTCATCATGGTGGTAGATTTATGAAGTTATGTGGTGAAGAATCTTATTTAGGAGGTTCTGTAGACTGGAAAACAAATCTAGATCGAGATAAGTTTGGTTATTTTGATCTTATGGAGTTAGTGAAGAGCATAGGGTTTCCTGCTTCTACCAAAGTCTGGTACAAGACTTCTAGTGATGCTTATAGGGAGATAATCAGTGATAAGGAGGTAATGGAGTGGTTTACCACGATTCTTGATCACACTAGGGTGGGTAATGTGTTTATTGTGGGTGAGAAAGTTGACAAGGGTAAGGGTAAGCTTGTTTAAGGTCTGGTACAAGACTTCTAGTGATGCTTATAGGGAGATAATCAGTGATAAGGAGGTAATGGAGTGGTTTACCACGATTCTTGATCACACTAGGGTGGGTAATGTGTTTATTGTGGGTGAGAAAGTTGACAAGGGTAAGGGTGTCACAACCCAAAACCGTTTACTTCCTTTGGAAATTTTATTTGAAAAATTATTAAAGTTTCAAGTTATTAATATATATATATATATATATATATATATATATATTTATGAGTCGAATTTATGAGTATGTCTAGTCGCGCCCTAGTTAGATAGATAATTTTAAGTTTTTAGCAAATAAAAACTCTTATACTCAAAGATTGGGCCATAAAAATATATTAGCAATAATCTCTATAATGGGCCTTATGTATTTATTTATGTTTCATTGGGCTTGGTTTGAATTAGAGCCTATAATTTTTAGCAATTTCCTTCTTCAAACAGCAATCACGTGTATTTTATTTTAAGCCACAATTTGTTTCCATTTTCAGCCACAAATCTTAATTCTTGGCAGTCAAGTTTTCCTCTTCAGCCATTCAAATTTTCCTCAATTTTGTGCAGCCACATTCGTTCCATTTTTATCTCTTCACTAATTTTTATCATTTATTTCATGTTTATCTTTCAAAATCAATTCACTTATCTACTTCTTCGATCATTATCTTCTACACCTTAACCGCCATACTTTTGTATTCATTCACGGCTATGTATATAGCCATCAGATTCATCAGCCTCTATCATTTTTCACCTTCCTGTGAGACCTCAAACTTGCTCAGCACATCTCTTCGATCATCTCCTTCTATAGAGCTTCAGTTGGTAAATTTATTTTCTGTGATTTTAAATCATCACAGCAACTCTATTTCTCCTCTTTTGTGTTGTGCAGAAACACTGAGTAATTTTTATTGTTGAATCAAATTCAGCATACACATGCTTCTAATCCAACAATTTTCCTAAATCATTCATTTAATTCATGAGAAAAAGAAAGAATAAAATGAAATTAGAGACATAGAGGTAGAGTGGAGATGGGAGAATTTTGGGGGAACAGCTGTTGTCGAGCAGGAAAGAGGGTAGGAGGCGGCGACCTGCCAACTGCTGCTGTCGGTGGCGGTGGCGGTGGCGGCAACGGCTGGTCGAAGATAGAGGAGGGGGCAGAGGAGGCGCCGCAGCATCGGCTTTCCCGATGGCTGTTAGGCTGAGGGGAAGCAGAGAGAGGGGGATGGCTGAAGAACAGCGCCGCCGGCGCTGTGCGCCACGGCGGCCGTAGGGAGGAGACAGGGGCGGCGGCGCGGTCTCGGCTCTGCTGTGCTGTTCCGGTCGAAGGAGGAGGTGGCTGGGACGGCGAGGACAGGGGCAGGGGAGGATGAAGGGAGATAGGAAGATAGGGAAGGAGAGTGAGGAGGTAGGAGCCGCCGGCCTCCGACGACGGCGCGGCGGCAGGGCACCGAGAGGGAGAGAAGAAGAGAGGGAGTGAGGCTGCGTGAGTTTGTGTGTTGGTGTGTGTTGGTGAGTTTAAGTTAGGGTTAAATGATGGGCTGAGAAATGGGCTTTAAACTGGAGCTTAATTTTATTTAAATAGTTGGGTTTAATTTTAATTACCTCATGGGCTCAATTTCACTTAAGTAATTGGGCTTAATTTTAATTATTTTGAGCTGCATATTTCTTTTAATTAAGTTGGATTTATCCTTAAATTATTTTACTAATCAAAATTTTCATAAGAAATTATATCTTATTATTTAAATTATTAAATCAATGATTTTAATGGTCTTATATAAAATTCTCAAAGTTTATATTATTTTTCTAAAGTTCAATTAGGCCCTTATATTTTATTATTTGAATTTATCTGACTAGGTGCGGCGCGACTAGGAAGTTACTTTTATTTGATTTACTCAAGTTAGCATTCAAGTTGAAGTTCAAGTTCAAAGTCCAGGTGTGGGATTTATTTCAGTATATGCTGTGGTTAATCTTTGTCCAATTTAATATTATGTGTTTACCATATGTGAGTTGCATTAAATTATATCGCTAGGGGCCCGCTCAATGGGTCCAGGACATTAAAGTCCTTGGTATGCCACAATGCGATTTCATGTTAAAGTTATGGTTGCAACCAGTCGCCAGGGGCCGGCTCAATCGGTCCAGGACGGAAAGGTCCTTGGTATGCCACAGTGCGACTTTCAGTTACGAATGTATTGATCATATGTGATTCTCATTTTATTAACGTGGACAATGATTGCATGTTCCCACACTGAGTGTACCCTGTATGCTCATCCCATATTTAACAATTTCAGGTTTTAAAGGCCGGAGGCGCGTGGAAGGTCGAATGGCGAGTCAAATATCTTGTATTTAGCTTTAACTAAAGATGTTATTTCGAATAAATATTTTAAATAAGATATTTATTTCTTTATTTTCACATTAAATATCTATTTATAGTCATGATTTTTCCGCGTGCGTTTTCATTTAAAATTTAAAATGAATTTGGGTGTCACAAAGGGTAAGCTTGTTTAAGCTGTTTCTACTAGTGAAACACTAGATGTTGACAAGGGTAAGGGTAATTGTATTGAAGAAGAAATGGGATATTCGGAAGCACATGATGAAGAAGCATTGTCTGACCACTATAATGACTGGTTATTGGGCATTGATGATGACAGTGATGATGAATCCTATTCACCATCAACATATATGCCTTCTAGGGAGGATGATGGGTTGGATGATTTAGAGTTAGCCTCGGGTGATGAGGAATATATTCAGTCTAGAAAGAAAAAAAATCTTATTGCAAATAAGAAATTCTTTGAGATGATAGTTGATGATGTTAGGATTGAGCAGGACCTACAGGGGGGTTACTTGTCTGAGTATGAGTCATCAGATAGGCCTGTCAATTCTGATGAAATTGATGAGGATGAGGTATTTGTCAAACGTAGGGTTAAGAGGGTTGTATATGACCCAAAATGTGACCATAAAAACTTAGATATTAAACTTGGTTTGAGATTCCAGGATGGTTGGGAATGTAGGGAGGCTCTCACTACTTGGGCAATAGAGAATGGAAGGTACATCCATTTTAAGAGGGTTGCTGCTGATAAATGTGAGGCCTATTGTGATCCTCCTTGTACATGGAGGGTTTATGCTAGTATAGTGAAGGGGGAAGGTTGTTTTAAGGTGAAGTCAGTGGGTGATAGGCACAAGTGCACTAAGTCCATGAATAATAAGTTGGTGAGTAGTAAGTGGATTGCAAACAGGTATGTAAATGTCTTCAGAATTAGGAATAATATAAGCATTCCTAAATTAAGAAAAGACATTTGGACAAGTTTGCAACCAAAGTGGGGGAGAGATAGGCTTTACAAAGCTAGGACAATAGAAAAATAACTTGTTAGGGGGACAGTGACTGAGCACTATGGGCTAATAAAGAACTACATAGCTGAGAATAGAAGGGTAGATCCTACTGGCAGGTTTGAGCTACTTACAGGTGAAGGTAATGTTTTCAAGGCATTGTATATGGGATATACAGCCTTGAGGAAAGGATTTAAGGTGGGGTGTAGACCTATCATTGGTTTGGATGGATGCTTTTTGAAAACATGTTTGGCAGGGATACTTCTTGCTGCTGTTGATGAAGATGGCAACAACCAAATGTATCCTTTGGCTTGGGCCGTGGTAGATATTGAAAATGAACTCAATTGGAGTTGGTTTATAAAGTGCTTGTGTGAGGATTTTGAAATTGCAAATGGTGATGGATGAACTTTCATTTCAGACCAGCAAAAGGTTAATGTTCCTACCATACTTCTATTTAACTTTATGATACTATTATCATTGTGTTACATAAGAGTATTTGACACATTTATTACATTTCAGGGTCTAGAAAATACCGTTGCCAACATAGTTCTTTATGCCAAGCATAGGAACTGTGCAAGGCAAGCATACATGAATTGGAAAAAGCAAGGCCATACTGGAAGCATCTTTAAGAACCTTTTCTGGAGAGCAGTGAGAGCTTTTTACAAAGATGAATACAAAAGAGTGCTTGAAGAGATGAAGGCAGAATCTGTGGGGGCTTATCAAGATTTCAGAGATAGGGAAGTCCAAAGGTTTTGTAAAGCCTTTCTTCCTACAAAGACGTACTCTGATATGATTGATAACAACATTGTAGAGACCTTCAATGGTTACATCATCAATGCAAGAGGGAAGATGGTGATACATATGCTGGAAAAAATTAGGACCTCAATCATGGTGAGGCAGGAGAAGAAATGTGAATCAATTGGTAAGGTCACTGATACTTTATGTCCTGAAATTAGGAAGAAATTGGAGAAGTTGAGGTGGTTAAGCAGGAATTGTATTCCATTTCCTGCTGTTGGTGGAAAGTTTGAAGTTCTTGCTGAAATTGACAAATTTGTGGTTGATATAGAGCTGCGAACTTGCAGTTGTAGAATGTGGCAGTTAACAGGGATTCATTGTGTCCATGGAATCTCTGCAATTCAATACAGTGGGTTGGATGTTGGAAATTTTGTTGTAGATTGGTATCATGTGGATAGGTACAAAGAATGCTAGAAGTATGGTTTGGCACCATTGAATAGACAAAGAATGTGGCTGGTGGTGGATAAAGACAAAGTGCAACCTCCTCTTGTAGAAGCATGCCTGAAAGGCCAAAGAAGAGAAAAAGGGCACCTGAAGAGAGAGACCCTAAAAACCCAAACAAGCTTAAGAGACATGGGTAGATAATCACATGCAACAACTGCAATCAGCTTGGACATAATTCCAGAACATGCACCAACAGGACAGTTGCTAAAGAGCTATCTTCTCATTCCCATTTTAATAGAACAACTTTCTAATTGATGATGGTTTACTAATGTTATTTAACTCATAAATATGCATAGGCAAAGAGAGGGCGCCCAATGAAGAAGGCTGACAAGGATGCTGCTTCATCCACCACAAGGGAAGAGACTAGTCAAGCAATTGCAGCTATGGAGAAAAATGTTACCAGAAAAGGTGTTGCAGTTTATACATGTATAGGCACGGGTAACATCTACTATCACGTAAGCACAAATATCACCATATTTTAACATATTCTAGAGTTGGTTTGTTACATGTACTAATTTTTCTTTATATGTCAAATAGATGCCACAAAACAGACAAGTGACTCATGTTAACAAAGCCACTGGAAGCAAGGGAAGTGGAAGCAAAGCCACTGCAAGCAAAGGGAGTGGAAGCAAGGCAGGTGCAAGCAAGGAGATTGGAAGCAAGTGGAAGAAACAAACAAATGAAGGAACAAATGTGGAGATGGCTGCCCAAAATGTTGGAGTTGTTAACACACAAGAAAGTAGGTGTTCAACAGGAGGCACGGGAGAATTCAATCAAGAAAGCTCACGTCATGGAGACTTAACTCAAGTGTAGTTCATCAAGATTTGGCTGTCGATCAAGGCAACTGTTGTTTTTATCTTTTGGATCAAGATTTGTTGTTTTTATGAACAATTTGGCTCAGTCAGTGTTTGTGTAAGACATTATAAACAAGCTTTCATTATTTTGTGAATGAATGCCATTGATTTCAACTTTCAAAGTTCAATTCCTTATTTACATTCATGTATATTCTCAACATTTAATAGGTAAACAAGCTTCCATTGATTGAAAATTAGCTTGATACATAGTAAAGTGGTTGTACAAAAGTTACCATATTGGTAACTTCTTAATCTAACTAACCTTAAACATACACTAAAACAAAGCAAACAACCAAAATGGCTATCATATTCTTCAACAATTTGATCTCCTCCTTCAACTTTGGAATTTCATCTTCCATTTCATGGTGCTCCACAATGATAAAGCCTTATCCCAAGCTATCTCTGCCTCCTCCTTCAACTCACTGTATTCAAAGGATTTCCGGCGAAGTTCATCTTGAAGTGCATCCCTCTCATGTTTCAGCTTAGCAATGTAATTCCTCTGCAAATCAGTTGGCCTCGGGTCGAGAAACTCAAAGAAAGAACATGATTCCTCATGCCATTCACAACAAACAACATTATAGTGATGAAAACTGAAATCTATAAAACTGGTTACTTACATCTTCTTTGGGACAGCGATAGAACCTCATTGTCGGGTTAGCATCAGTCCACAAAATTCGGATTTCACATGGAAGGTCATGGGTGCATATTCGATGACTCATCTTATCGAATCTGGAAGAAATAAGAAGAAACCCTAGCTTCAAAATTTAAAACTGAAGCAATTTGGGAATAATAAGTTGAATTTAAATTGAGTTGGGAAAACATGGCAACAACGTCATTTTGTTGTTTACGACGTCATTTAAGACAAGGATCGAAACGATGTCATCTGCTTTCACCGTCCGGCATCGCCACGTGGGTACGCCGATTACCAACTCAGCTTTAATTATGCCGCGTATGCTCACCGGGGGAAAAACCAAACTAATTACTCCGATGATGTATTTACGAGCAAAATTAAAAGGTCGTGATATATTCCTAAATTTGGGAATTTCTCGGGAATTTAGTGGCAATTAACCCTTTCTAAAAAGCCACAACTATAAAAAATATAGCAAAAGTAGCCATTTTGTAGTGAAAAGACAAGTATATCCTCAGTGGAGCCCATAAATAATATAACAATAATATATTTAAAAAATGGCTAATCCAGCAAAATTCCTCTCTCTCTCTCTCGATTTATTCTTGGGGATCCTCCAACACGTGCAATACTTATTTTTCTTGCTTTTAATTTTTTTTGTTCCTCCAACTTCTGTGCTGACACGGCTATCACAATATTAATGTAACTATTTATTGGAGAAAACAATAAAATAAAAGGGGATCAATTGCTTCTCTCTCTCCGGCGCAACTCAACTGCTTCTCTATTCGGCGCGGCCAGGACCCCTCTCATTCTTCTCTCTTTCCCTCTCCCAAACCCTCTTCCTCTTCCTCTTCCCCGCCGCACCCAAGCTGCGACCGACGGGCTTGAGAACACATTCTTTGTGGTCGACCTTGAGAACGGACATGTGACTGTCGTGAGTTTGAGTTGGGCGAGATCCCTTGTCGTCACGCTTGTGCTGCTATAAGGTACGTTTGGATTTTAACTCACTTAAAGCTCATTCAAAGACATTTTGTGAAACATGCTACATTAACAATCTTCATTAACACTTAATATATTTTGGTACTGAAGGATGCTATGCAATTTTGTAGCTTTTCTTTTTTGAAATTCAATTGAATTATTTGAAATCTCGTAGTATTAGTTTGTCATAATCTTATTATTTGTCTTAATTATTTTATCTTACTTGTTTACTATCTAATTTCAAATAATTCAATTGAATTATTCACATTACACTTTACGTCTAATTATGTTGCCCTAAGCACATTAGACTTTCACGCATATGTCAAGTCTATAAAATTCAAACTTTTATTTTTTAACCGGAATTTGACAATTTGAGAAATTTTAACTAAAACAATAATTGAAAGATTTAATACTTGTTTACTAAATACTAAGTGTTGAAAATTAATTCTAGATAGAAATTACGTGATGCATTAATATGATTTTGAGCAATAGTAGGACCAGTCATTTGAATTATCATCTTCTTATGTTTCGCTTGGGTTGATTGAAAAAATTTGATTGATAATTTGACTCGTTATAAAAAAAGTCTTATATTTTTATAAATAAATAAAAAAAATCTAATATATGTAATAATTATATTTAGGTTAAATATCATATTAAATCTTAAATTATATCTGTTTTATCAAAAATTTCTCGAACTATAAGAAATATTTTTTAAAACCCCAAACTATTAGGTTTGTATAAAAAATCTCCCCCTTCTATTCTAGCAAATGGGGAATTTAACTCTTATCTTTTGTTTTGGGGATGCTATAGAAGTAATGTATTTGAAAGCTAACTTTTTCTTTTTCGTATATTTTTCTACCATTAGGCGTGCTGGTTTAAGCATCACTGGCTTTGTGGGCCGATATTTCAAATAATATGCCTTGTTGGAGACTTATATGCAGCTCGCATCGTGCCCGCACCACATCTAACATCGTGGGATGTACCGAAAGGAGTATCGTCGTATATTGTCCGACCCCCAATTATCAAACGTCAGTCAGGTCGTCCTAAGATGACACAGGCACAGTCCAATGTTGAGAGTTCGTCGAGAGCAAGCAGTAAAATATGCTTGCGCTGCAAGGTTGTGGGGCACAACAGACGTGCGTGCACAACATCACTCGTGTTGGGAGACGTAGATTTGAATGAACCAGCGGGAGATGAAGAACAAGAAAAGCAAGAACAAGTAGTTGTTCCAAGAAGGCGGCGCAAGAAGAAGTGTAGTGTTTGCAAGAGCGAAAAGCATACAAGAAATTTATGTCCTACACAGGTTGGTGAATCTTAAGTGTCATTTTTCATTTAAATGTGACTATGTAGCTTGGACCGTATTGTTATTATGGATGGATGTTATCGTTTTGGACTATGTTGTTGTTGTGGATGGATGGATTGTTGGAGCTTTGTTGGTTGTAGGATGAAATTGTGATTAAATTATGTAATCGTGTACTATTATTGTACTGGAGAACTAGGTTTTGTGTACAATTTCGTGCACTTGATAACTATGGATGATGCCAGGTTTTGTGTTCCTTTTTATGTTCTAATTTATAGATTTCGTGTACTATTCGTGTACTGAAGAAATAGGTTTTGTGCATGACTTCGTGCACTTGATAACAATAAATAATAACAGGTTTCGTGTATATGTTTACAGGTTTTGTGTACTATTTCGTGTATATATTTACAGGTATTGTGTACAATTTCATGCACTTGATAACAATGTATAACCAGGTTTCGTTTACTATGTCGTGTATTGAAGAACATGTTCAAGTGTGCACGATATTGTACACGACTATGATCTTTTGGACACTGCACTAGACACGAAATCAAATAACATACTTTTAAATGGTTCGGCATCGATATGGATGTTAACATTTTCATTTTCATTTTCATTGAGAATTATGCTTCAAATCTCAAAATAAACTTACTTAACACGATTTTATTGATTTCTCTATTAAATTAGTGACACTTAAAACTTACAACTTTGTAAGATAATGCACATAAATATTAATGAAGTAACTTAAGATTAATACGAATAATAAGTCATATTGTTGTTTTAAAGTAATTCTTAGTAAAGATTATAAAAACTACTCAATTGGTTCATTACATCAACTTATAATGATCGATCGGTTCAAAAATCGATCTAAAATCAGTCATCCTATATAGTGCACGAAATTATATGCACGTAAAACATGTTAGTTTTTGGGGGTTTGGGGATGGGAGTGGTGGGGTGGGTCAGTGGTGAAAATTGCAGATTTTTGGAAAAGTGCAATGCATTTTTTGTACAATTTGATGCATTTGTGTGTGTTCTGTTATGCATTTTTATGTGAAATTTTATGTATGAAAAACATGTTGTCCTAGAAAATCTAAAAAAAATCAACAAAAATATATATATAAAAAAATACTTTAGTTTTTTTAATATCCGAAAATGATTTTCCGATTTTACCCCTGTGCAGATTTTGCCTTGCAATGCCTTGGAAGCTCCTTGCCACGTGTCACAATCTTGATGCGCCACATGTCTGAAATGTGTGGTCAAGATTGGGTACTACGGTATTACATTAAGATATGGTACTACAGGAACCCATCCTTATATATATATATATATATATATATGGGCGCGCTCCAGTGAGACCCCCTATTTTTCGTGTAACATGGGTACAATGAATAAGACATATAATACTAATGAACAAAACGTATATCTAATGAACAAGATGTATATACTGATGAAAAATAAAATTTAAAAAATTCGTGATGAATAAGACATATATACTGATGAACAGGGCCGTATATACTGATGAACAATGCAGTATATACTGATGAATAACAAAATTTAAAATATTCTTGCTCCCTCTAGGATTCGAACCCTGCGAAAAAATCACCCTCCAGATACAATATCAGCCATAGGATTGATAAAATAAACGCACCAGATCGTGCCCTAGATCTCACTAAAATTAGGGGGTCTCATTGGAGCGGCCCCCTATATATATATATATATATATATATATATATATATATATCTTATCAATCGAACTCAGGACCATAAATTTATATAAAAAGGTGATGAATTAACCGTAAATCTTAATTATTTAAGGGCTGAAAATGGTACATTTTTTATATTTTAAGAAACTAGTGGTTAAAATAAAAACATTCTTATCATAACTCATAAGCACCTTTGCGTAGAATGTATAAAATACTTGCACAAAACGTATGAACCAGACGCCTTACGATTATGCACTAAAATATAATGTTATCATAGATGAATTACTTTATATGTTAAATGCATCTACTTTGTACGTTTATAATAGGCTCAGTCTCACACAATTTTTCGTCATATTATAAAGTTTTACTTGTAGTAAATATTAAAACTAAATATTGTAAATGATATATATATATATTTATATAGATACATACATACATAGCACCTTTCTCTGATTTGTTTATGTATATTTTTATGTTCTTGTATTATAATTTATTTAATGTAAAAATGTTTTAATGAGACTCGACCCTTAATCTGCTTTTTCTGTGCTTTCAAGAGGTTTTTATGTTCTTTTTTTTATATATATATAATTGCATTTTAATTAATAATTTATTTAATGTCCAATTACGTCTTTTAAGAAGACTTTCGTTTAAATCACTTCTGCCTTAATATTTATTCGTAAAAAATATTCATAGTATATATAAAAAAGTTTTTTTCCACAAAATGTGTAAACTATTTTGCGAGCAATCAATGAAGTAGTTTTATTCCCTTACTCACGAGATGGATTAATGATTTTCGGTTTCATATTACCTTACTTCATCATGAGTTTGGAGCAATAATTAAGTTTATCAAGAGCATTGGAGTATTTAAAGAATGAATTGATGGCTTAGAATAATAAAAAAAATAATAAAGTAGATTTATCCCTGTTTTGGGTACACTTGGGTGTATCGTATACTCGAATCGTATAAATAACACTTGGGTGTATCGTACACTCGCATTCTGACTCAAATCGTGTAAATAACACTATTCTGTTATACAAATGACAATGTCTGTAAATGACACTATGTATAATTGACATTATTCTGAAATATAAATGACATTTCCTGTAATTGACATTATAAAATTATAAATGACACTATAATATTTTAAATAACACTATAAGATTGAAAATGACACTATAACATTTTAAAATGTTACAGTGTCATTTATATAATTGAATAATGTCAATTATAAGCAGTGTCATTTGTATAATTGAATAGTGTCATTTACGCGATTTGAGCCAGGATATAGATTTGTATTAGCATGTGAGTTAGGATTTGCGCACGGGTCAACCCGAGTGTTCGGTACACATAGGTATACATGAGATTTTGTGTTATGTTCATAAACTTATTAAATTTATAATTTTTAAAATTCCAAACTTTTTCTTTATTTAAATTAAAACACATATTCATTTTAATTATTTTGACTCTTTTAAACTCATTGATCCGGATCAATTTGATCCAAAAAGATTTATCTAATAAGAAATTATTTTTATGGGACATTTAAAAGGTATAGACTTGAGTTTATAATTGGTGAGAGCTAGGATTTAATCCTAACTACTCCGCCACTTTCAAGTTAAAAAGATTAAGTTAAAAAAACAGCGAGAATTTTATGTATTTTAAGACCATTAATCCTACATAGTATAATTCTCAACAGGAAAAAAAAAAAAAAAAAGTTATATTGAAACCCTGTAGTTAGAATTTTTTTTTTTATAAAAAAAAGTCGGGATGAAAAATGTAAATAAAAGGGCTTAAAATATGAGGATTGGATATTTTTTATCCAAGTAAGCGGTAGAGTGAGAGCCATGGCTTTGGGAGCGAAGGAGGCAGCATCTTCCATCTTCTCATCTTTCCCTCCAACTTCTCTCCATCTCCATTCATCCAACAAATCTCCATCTTCAATTAAGTTTCGCCTCTCCAAATCTCCGCCCGCGCTGAAATGCACTCATCACCTTACATTGACTAGGTCTTCCTTTCAGTTGCAATCAGCTGCAGAAATCCCCACAACTGTAGCAGAAGAAGAAGTAGAAAAAATCGAAAAATCCGGAAATCCAAATAGCAGAAGAAAGCTGTTTGTGCTGAACCTGCCGTGGTCCTTCTCCGTCGCTGATATCAAGACACTGTTTAGTGAATGTGGCGCTGTTTCCGACGTTGAGGTTAGAAGAGGTTTTTTTGGTGGGTGTAAGTGTGCGTCACTGTAATGTTTTTTGAACATTTTATTGTTTGTGGTTCTTACACTCTTGTACAATTTTTAAGATTATAAAGCAGAAAGATGGGAAGAACAGAGGATTTGCGTTTGTTACGATGGCTAATGGTGACGGTGCTCAGGCTGCTATCGAAAAATTTGACTCTTATGTAAGTTTGAAATTTTCAAATTATGCGATTTCGACTAGGTTTGAATTCTACAGCTAAGTACATTTGCTTTAGTTTCTTGTTTGGACTGTAGATACTGATGTTTTGTATGAATGCCAAGTTGAGATGTCAAATGCTTATATTTCTAAGGGTAGCCTTTCTAATTTAGTCGGAGTTGTTGGAAAAATCTAAATTGGATTAAAATATGTTAAATAGAATGTGCATAGTTGTCGTACGGAAATCCAATTAAAGTGGTCTATTAAGGATATATTTTGGATTAAAAGGATATCAAATAAATGCCGCACTGGTTTTTTTATTTATATACAATCTTTCAGTATTAGAAGTTGCATCAGCTTCAATTTATGAGGGGATGGTTTCTGCATTGAGTTCAAATTGTAGATTTTGGTAAGTTTTGTTTTATCCAAAGAGATTTTGATAAGCCATTGAGGACAAATGGAAGATGAGGGCAAATGAAGGAGTCACTGATGAAAAAAATCGGAAGTAGTTGTGGTTCTTGCCATTGTTCGACTCTTGGTTTACAGTTCTTTTTCAAATATTCTCTTACTTGGTGCAATCTTGCCATTTGAACTTCGGATAGTCTATTTTTCACATGTAATTAAACTATGAACTGATATAAACAGAATTGCTTTCTTTGAATAGACTTTTTATTTGGTATTGTGATCTAACAGGTCCCTTCATTCAATGTTGTGTTTTATGTTAAGGAGGATAGGTGATAATTTGTGAAGTGATGTTGTTATTCTTGATCAAACAAACTGCTGCATTTTGAAGATTCACATTTTTGATTCACGAGCAGCATCTGTTATGTTTGATTAGTGGGATCAAAGGTGTGGTGTCTTCACTGTCATGCAACTTTGCAATGAATGCTTAGAGGAACTTGTACTGTTCATTGTAACTTGAAGTATCCTTTTAATACTACTGAAGCGATTTAACTGTATGTATTTTCTCGAAAGTTTATCTTCTTACAAAATTAAGGGATGAAAGAGACTGGTCACCTGTTCACTGTAGTCTGTAGTCTTTCGAGTTTCGAGGGGTTTACAACATCTCAGTCAAAAGAACAGAATTCTGGCTATGCTTTTTCTTGTTGATTTATTTGGTTTTCATTTCTAAAAGATATTGTCATGACTAATTATTTGGGCAGGAAGTGGTTGGCCGGATTATCAGAGTACAATTTGCTAAGAGATTCAAGAAACCTGTTCGTCCTGCTCCTGTAGTGGCTCCTCCACCCGGAGAGACCCGCCATAAGCTTTATGTATCTAATCTTGCGTGGAAAGTGAGATCAAATGACCTTCGAGAATTATTCTCATCCAACTTCAATCCTGTTTCAGCTAGAGTCATATTTGATAATCCTTCAGGAAGGTCAGCTGGATATGGATTTGTATCTTTTGCCACAAAAGAGGAAGCAGAATCTGCAATCAATGAATTAGACGGGAAGGTAATCACAGCTGCTGTCTTAATGGCTCATCTGAATTTTCACTTTTCTTAAATACTTGCATTCAGTTTCCCAGATAATATTTTGCAGCAAATCAAGTACTTTAATTTTTCTTAAAGATTTCAAACTCGTCGTGTTTATGGAAACCTCTATAAAACCTCCACTTGCACATAATGACTCTCTGTGTTTGCTGCAAACAGCTATATTTTGAAGTTTCGTTTATTTTATTAACTTATATGATAATTTAGGAATGAAGTTCTATCTTTTGGACGACTAAATGAAATGCCATTTTAGAAAAGATCCCCACTTTAAAAGTGTGAACTTTCACACACTTAATAAGAAATATTAGTTTGATTAGGCTAAACAGATGAAACTGGTATATTTCCGGTATCTCATGTTTCATTATAGTTATTGTATTCTTTTCAGGAGTTTGAATTGCTCTTTAGTAAAGTAGCTGAAATCAAATGCTGTCTAAACCTTGTTCTGTGGTGACCCATTTTAGAAAGATTTGAATTAGAATTAATTGAACAATTTTTTTTTTATATATTTGTATTAAGGACATGCATTTACACAAAATCCTAGTAGATGTATCTTGCTTCTGGATGGTGTTGAAATCCTTCTCTTTAGAACCTGGCTAAAAGGTGATGCAGTTCGTCTTGTTTATGCTTTTATTATGGTTATGATGCTTAGCTAAATCTCTTGATTTTATGCAAACTTAACTGTTTGCTTGAGCTAGATATGGATGAAAAATAAAAAATTCTCATTATTATCATTAGTATTGCTTGAAGGAACAAACATGCTTTCCAAATTTACCAAATTACTTGCTACATGAGATAAATTGCTTGCTGTTGCCTTGAGCATCCAAAATTGTTTTCATTTTGATATTGTGATGACATAATACTTCTGCGCAGGAGTTGTTGGGGAGACCAATTCGTTTGAAATTTAGTGAAAGAAACTCCAATGCTTCTGAAAGTAAAGAAGAATCAAACTCCGATGATGCAGAGAGTGAGGCAGAGTCGAGCGGAGAAGAGTCTTAAGCTCGTCCCCCTTCTTGAAAACAAGAAAACGATGGCTGAAAAACCTGCTCACTTTCAGTCTCTTGATGATAAAGAATATTGCTGGCAGTTTACTTTTGTCTTGCACAATTTTTGTTAGGGTGCGTCTGCTTTGATAGCATTTTCACCATTTTCTAACTGTTTTCACATGTTCTGTATATGGTGGATAATTTTTCTCAAGTAAGGTTGTTGAGAAATCAAGATTGCGGATCGGCATCCAATGAACAAGAGCAATACACAACAAGATAGCGCGAAACTAAACCAACAAGAAGGTAAAGAACGCGAAGCAACTTACGTGGTTTGATATATTAAGATTTACGTCCATGGAAGAGTGAATATATGGTATTATTCAAGAGTAAATTTGAGTGTTTACAATGATCATAGAAACAAGATGAAGAAACTTCACTTTCATCTCTAGCCCTTTGCTACATAACCACTCTTTTAACTGCTACAGATCATACATCTCTCTCTTTCAAGTATGCGTGGTGTATACAATCAGGGGAGGAGCCAGACTTTCGACTCGGGGGGAATTTTTTAAAGGGTGAAAGACATATGTAACCAAAAGCATATAGTGTAGGACATATATAGCCACCCACCAACATAAAAAAGAGGACTTTATGGTGCGAAAGGTAATGAAAAGACAAAATTACCCTTACTAATTAGTTAATAAAAATCAATTCTACCTTTGTCTATTCAAACACGTTTCTCTCTCCTCATTTCCTCAAAACTCAAGTTTTTTTTTTTCTCTCTAATTATTTCCTTCGTTGCTCTTCCCCATTGAATGTTGCAGCCTAAAGCTTCCTCTTCAAATCTTTTTCATGCTTCGCATGTGAATATTTACCGTATAACTAAATTAATGAACAATTGAATGCTAATGTAAGGTAGGTTAGTGAAGGAAAATACATGAAAAGTGCTGAAAATCCTTCTTCCTCTTCTTTCTTCACTCTTTTCTTTTTGGGTTTTGAGATAAACCCAGGAAAACTACCAAAAAAAGTGACGATTGTTTATATGAAAAAATCTTGGGTCGATCAAAATTGTTTGGGTATTCTGACTGTATTTAGGTATGTATGTTAAATTCATAGCAAATGTATCAATTGCATAAATTATTTTCTGATTTTTTGGTGAGCTGTACACAGTAATGGTGCAGTACACAATGACACAGTTAAGAATATATTGAGATCAAAATCATGATTTGTTGTTTTCTAATGATAAATTTTAGTTTTTTCACGTCTAAGACCACATTCAGTATGAAAAATATAAAATAAATGCTTAATTGAGGTAACACAGTTTGGAGTTATGAATGTGTTCTTAACTACACAGTTGTGTTCCACAATGACACAGTGAATAAAAACAACCGTGCACAATTGAGCTCAATTGTGTACTTAGAAATACAGTTATATCCACAATGACATAATAAACAAAATTAATCATGTATAACTTGTACACAATTGTTTGAATTTGTGCACAGTTGTACAAAATCAACCGCGTACAAAGTCAATCAACCGTGTACATATTGTGCACAATTGATCTTGGTAGTGCATAATTGAATTCTCTACGTACATAGTTGATTAGGTTTGTGCACGATTAAAAAAAAATCAACCGTGTAAATGTTGTACACAGTTGAATTGTATATATACAGTTGACATTATTTATCAATTAGCTTAATTATTATTTATATACTATTAAATTAATTAATTAATTAATTAATTTTGAATTTATTAATATATTTATGAGTTGGAGCTCAAGCTCATAAAAAATCTAAATTAGTTATTGTTGAAAATTAATAAATATTTAATTTTTTATAAATAAGCTAGTTAATTAACTTACTAATTAAGTATATTAAGTATTTTTTTATTAATTAAGTTACATATTTATTTATTATTTTTTAAATATTTATTATGTGCACAGTTGACTATAATACGTTGTTAGGTTTGTACACAATTGAGCAAAATCGACCGTGTAAATGTTGTGCACAGTTGACATATTATTTATGAATTTATTTCATTATTATTTATTTACTAATAATTAAAATAAAAAAATTTAACGATTATTTAATTTATTAATATATTTATTAACTAATGAGTTGGAGCTCAAGCTCATAAAAATCTTAATTAGTTATTATTAAATTAATAAATATTTAATTTTTGTAAATTTAGCTAGTTAATTAACTTACTATTTAAGTATATTATTTATTTTTTTAAAGATCTGTAGCACCTTTGCGTGTCCGAAGACAAGACAATTCAAATATTTGTCAAAATGAGTATCCGAAGATTGCTACCTCAGCCCAAGAAGCGACATCCTTTCACAACGGCAGAAATCCTGAAGACCATCTCTCCAACAGATCTATTCAAGATTTCGCCTATAAATAGAGCTTAAGGAACAACTGCAATTTTCACCGATTCGAAGACATACGCTGAAGCCCTGCCGTGTTAGAGAGCCAGCATTTCCATAGATAGATTTTGTATCGAAGAAGAGAGTAATCAACGTTGTAAAATCAGTCTAGCTGATTACCTAAACTATCTTATTAGTCTAGGCACTTAGTGTTTTATTTTAAACCAAGAATGGATTACTTGAGAGCCTGTTTTCAGTAATCTTAGTTGGAAGAGTCCAAATCCTCTTTTCAATCGATAGAAAAGTGAGTTTGAGTGGTTGTTGTTTAGTACCAGAAAACTAAACTAGGTGGTTACTTTGGTACCGTTTAAACCAAGAGGGAGTTCAGATTAAAGGCTCTGGCTCCAATTACCTTAGCATTAGCTGATTGGACACGACAGTGTCAGGGCGTGCTAAGTGTTAAATCCAATTCAAGGTGGATTGGTAGGTTTGCTATGCACCTCTAAGCATAAGCTCAGAGTGTTTGTCAGACAAATAATCTGGCTGTGGATGTAGGAGAGATATATCCGAACCACGTTAAAAATCCTTGTGTTCTTTATCTGCTTTCAGTTTTTCCTTATTTGTGTGAAACTGTTTTCAACTGAACTGGATTAACTGAAAAGTATAACTAGGATTTTACAAGTGACAAACCTTTTTCTAAAGGTTATTCGCATTAAGTGCTGAGTTATTAATCCTACTGACGACTGTTAGTCAGAGAGATTAATAACTCTATTTTGTTTTACAAACTAGACTGAAGCCTTACTTGGATATCAATTAAGCCCAGTGCTCGACTGATATCACTTTACTGAAGTATCTTCAGTATCAGTCTTCAACCTATTTCGAATTGAAATATGATTAAGTTTGTTTTGTTTGCGAAAAATAGCCCACAGGTGTATTCTCTCTCCCATACACCTGTCAGTCAACCCTCCGGGACCCCAACACTAACTATATAGGTGTGGACGAGGTTCTTATATACGCATGTGGGTCTATATTCTTATGAAAATCTAGTACGAGAGATTAACGAGCAATTGGATTGTGATGAAAGTGTCTCTAATTATTTGTTTCACTATCTGACGAGAATGAGCGATGGTAGGAAAATGAAAGTTGCCTTGAAAAGAGATACAACTGGTGGCACAAGACATTCCAGCGGGATTTCGATCATTGCGTTGCCACTTCCACAACTTATGGACATCGTTTGAAGCTAACGCAAGTACAACCAAACCAGAATTTGTGTATAGCAGGAGTACAATTTTGCTAGCTGTGAGAGAGTCAGGCAAAGGTTCTATTAGGAGTTGAAGATGAATCAAATTAGGAATTAGGAAATATATATATATATATATATATATATATATATATATATATATATATGGAATGGCTACAGTAAAAATAGTTCTTAAAATAAAAACTACAAACCAGCAAAAATGTATAAATTTTATGTAGAATACGTATGAATTCACTGTATAAAGGTATAAATTGCGAAAATTAATTTTTTTGCTACTTATGGGATTCGAACTCAGGACCATGAATTCATCCAACAAGGTGATGAATCAACCGTAGACCTTGATGATCTAAGGGTTGAAAATGGTTCTTATTTTATACAATAAAATTTGTTTTTATTATAGTCATATATATATATATATATATATATGTATATATATATATATATATATAGGGGGCCGCTCCAATGAGACCCCCTAATTTTAATGAGATCTAGGGCACGATCTGGTTCGTTTATTTTATCAATCCTATGGCTGATATTGTATCTGGAGGATGATTTTTTTTCGTAGGGTTCGAATCCTGGAGGGAGCAGAATATTTTAAATTTTGTTATTCATCAGTATTTACTGTATTGTTCATCAGTATATACGACCTTGTTCATCAGTATATATGTCTTATTCATTACGAATTTTTTAAATTTTATTTTTCATCAATATATGCATCTTGTTCATTAGATATACGTTTTGTTCATTAGTATTATATATCTTATTCATTGTACTCATGTTACACTAAAAATAGGGGGTCTCACTGGAGCGCGCCCATATATATATATATACATATTTATTGTTCGTAATATATTGATGAAATTACTAAAATACCGTGTCTTTTTTGAAAATTCGAGGAGTCCGGTGACTTCACTACCCCTCTGTGACAGCCCGAAACCAATTTATTTATTTGAAATTATTTATCTTTTAATTATTTGAAATTTAATCATTGTGAAATTATTGAGAAATTTCATTATATATTCAGTTTATGAATTTATCTAGTCGCGCCCCTACTTTGATGTAAGACTTTCAATTACAAATTATATCTATAGATATAAAAATTTATATCCTGAAAGGATTATTTTTAATTTAAGTTGGACCTAAATAAAATTATTTGTAATATTTTCTTATGATTGGGCTATATATAAACTTGTCCTTCATTTTATGGGTAAAGATTTTATATTTCAAAGCCCATTTATCATCTCTTATCATAGGCCCAAATATTTCTTAACAATTTCATAGTTGACTTTCATTTTAAGGATGGTTTTGTTAGCAGCATAAAATGGTTAAGTACCAGATTCCCCCTATCGATGACGTCCCTATCGCGTTTAGCCCCCTACAGTCAGGGGGAAGAGCTGCCCACTACCTCAACGTGGCTTTATCGCACCAATTCCCCCCCCTCCCGCCTTTTAACGGGCGTTAACACCGTTAGAAAAAATGTTTTTATGATCCGTCTCTCCCTCTCTCAAGCTCTGCCGCCGCGGCTCCTCCTCCGGCGAAGGGCCGTTGGCCCTCCATCTCCGTCGCCTCTTCCACTACCATCCCTCTCTCCCCCGCCTTTGCCCACGTCTTCCTCCGTCTCCACAAGTTCAGGAACCATAAGTTCAACACCCAACAATTTCCACCACCATCTCTCTCTCCCCCGCCTTTGCCCCAAATTCCGGCGGCAGGAGCTTCATCCCAAATTCCGGCGGCAGGAGCTTCACCGATGAAGACGGCAGAATCCACAGAAACCTAGATCTGCAGAGAGAGAGCCCATTCCGTATCTTGGCAGCCCATTTCCCCCACTTACGACTGGTGCCTCTGAGGGGTAGGTCGACGCCGACGAGAATGGAGAGGTGGCGGACATCATCGTGAGCGTTGCGAGTGCTTAGATTGGCATCGGAGCCGACAGATTTATAATTCACTTTGATGACACCAATGGTGTCGCCGCCGCTTCCGCAGACTGAATTTAGAGAGAGAAAATTGAGGAGCGGCAGGAGAAAGAGGAGTAGTAGAGAGCGAAAGTGCGGCTCCATTTTCTGGTTTTCACCTTCTCTGACGGGCAGCCAATGCCGATTAGCTTCGCCGGTGGGAGCAGCAGCGGCGGATTCTGCCGATTGGCTTCGCCGGAGGTGACGATGGGTGTGAGGAGGTGAGGCGCCAGATCTGAAAATCAAGGAGAGAGAGAGAGAGAAATATGAGTGGGGCCCACCTAAACTTCTTTTAAAAAAAGATTTTTTCTAACGGTGTTAGTGTCCGTTAAGTGGCAAGGGGAAATTTGGTGTGATTTTGCCACATTGAGGTAGTGAGCAGCAGGGGAAATTTGGTGTGATTTTGCCACATTGAGGTAGTGAGCAGCAGTAGGGGGCTAAACACGATAGGGACGCTATCGATAGGGGTAAATTTGGTACTTAACCCCAGCATAAAACCACATTAACACGATAGGGACGCTATCGATAGGGGTAAATCTGGAACTTAACCCCAGCATAAAACCACATTTTCTCTATCAGCCACGTAGCAATAAGAATTCATCATATATATATATATATATATATATATATATATATATATTTTTTTTTTTTTTTCTTCCTCAGACTCTCCATATCATTTTTTTCCGAAAGAAATTCTGTCAAACCTCTCATCCTCTCTTTCACACAAAATTCATTCTGTCAAATATTTTACTCTTTGCTCACAAATCTACCCTCTGCTAATTTACTCAGCAAATCCAGTCCACATATGCGGAACTCCAAAGAAAAATAAAACGGTAGATTCTCTATTTTTTTTTCCACAATGTTGGTTCAACACATCAAATACATTCTCCTTACTTTTCTTCTCTTTTATTTGTAACGGAAACAACAATTTATTTGAGTAATGTCTAAATGATTTTTCTAGTTTCATGATAAAAGAATAGAAATTTTACTTCATTATATAAAAGAAATTAGAAACATAGATAGGCAAGGAGGATTTAGAGATGAATATTGGAGAATGGCTGTAGTCGAGCCAGAAAGAGGGAAGCAGGGGAGGCGGCGGCCTGCCGACTGCTGCTGCCTGTCACGGTGGCGGCGACGGCGACCGTTTCTGCCGGCCGAAAAAGGAAGCATGCGCCAGATCTGGTGGGGGCTGGACGGCCGCTGCTGCTGTCAGGGAGCAAGAGGGAGGTCGAGGGAGAGAGAGAGGTTGGAGGATAAAGGGGGCGCCGCCCGCCGCCTTCAGGCGGCGGCTGTGTGTGTGTTGTGTGTATGTGTCTGCGTGAGTTTGAGAGATAAATAGTGGGGAGAAGATGAAAATAAAAAGAAAGGAAGAGGTGTGGAGACTGAGAGGAGTATATACGTGAGAGAGAGAAAAGAGACGTGGGTTTGGGCCTAAACTTTTATTAATGTGTTAATAGGGGAATCTATCCACATTGATAAAATATCTTGCAAAACTATCCACATTCAAAGTTAAAGACTGAAAAGCAAGTTTGATGGTGATGAGTTGCTTGGTTTTTTGTGTAAAAGTTGATGATGATGGAAATTGTGTAAGAGTTGTGTAAGAAAACAGTTAAAATTGGTACAAAATGTGAGAAAATGTCAACTCACGTCACTTTCATGCATTATAAGATTAAATAGATTTGCAAATTTTGAATAAATTAGGGAACGTTTGTGTGTTACAAACATTAATACGAAGGCCAAAAAAATCACGAATATGTCAATTCTTAAGCAAAAATATTTTTTGAAACCAGTGAACCACGTATCCGCCAGTAATTCGTAGCCGGCCGCAGTAGCCGCTGAAGTTTGTGATCGGCGGCTACTATTCAGCGGCTACTAATTACTGGCGGGTACTTGTGTTATTCGCTTCAAAAAAAAAGTTGTTCATAATTTACATGATTGTGAATTTTTATCCTTTGTGAATTTTTATTGTTACATATGCACCGTTATTTTTAGATTTTTATTTAATTTTACAATGGGAAATATGAGAGATAGTGAAATATTTACAGTACAAGAAGTACACATGGATGGGAAATATGAGAGATAGTGAATCTGCCAAAATTTGGATTATAGTGGGGGTAATAACACTCACTTTATGCATGATTTGACTGCACATAAAATAATAGACTTGCACATAAAATAATAAGAAATTATATACCAATTATTTGGAAATTCATATATTCGGAAATGAAATAATATTCTATAGCCAAAAAGTAAAGTATCCGCCATAAAATTATTTTCTTTATCAGTAGCCGCTAACAAAAAAGATAGGGCGGCTACTGGCTTTGTTGTACGATTTTCTGGCGGATACTGGGTCTGTGAGGCAGAAAATATTATTATGTGTCAAAATATGTATAATTTTTAATTTTTCAGCTTGTTATGAATGTTTCAATATAACATACGCATTCCTCTTTTGTATTTGTTGTTTTTTTTTTTTTGTTAATTTTTTAGTAAAAAATTAAAAGTACATACTGAGAAAGTGACTCTGCAAAAATTTTGGTTGTAGTGGGGCATTAATGCTAATTTTATGCATGCGTGAGGTGACATGCAATAATAGATTGAAGCCGTATTGAATGAACACTACACTTCACATGAACTTTTTGTAAGGAATCAAGTTTAGTCCTTATAAGGCTGCATTTGTGAATGACCAAAACACAAAGTGCGGATACTCACCCTGAATTTCAGAAATTCAGGCAGACCCTAAAGATTTGAGTGGTTTTGTGCGAGAGCAGGCAATTTGTGTTGAATTTCAGCCCGAAAAGGTGATTCTCCTGTATTGTTTGTATAAATTATAGTTTGCATGTTTAATCGTATGTTGTTTTTAACGTTGAGAGCATGTTTTACGTTATTTTAATGAATTTCTTTATTATCTGAAATTTAAAAGCATGTTAGGGAAATATTAAACCTGTTTCTAATATAATTGAATGTTTTGAACAAAAAAAAATGAAGTATCCGCCAGAATTTCATTAGATGACGACAATAGCCGCCGACCCCACAAGGTCAACGGCTACTGGTGACGGATAACAATATTCTGGCGGATACTTCATTTTTCGAGCTTATTGTGATTTTTTGAACTTTTTAAGCGTATTTTAATACTATATTTTATGTAGTTTTATAGATGGAATTCGTGAGATACATATATGTGAGATACAACGGAGTCGTCGATGGTATATACTATGTCGGCGGGGCTACGGAGGTCCTTCCCCTCTTAAATGAAACAGTTGCGAACCTGATATACAACATCAACAATGTGCTGACAACGCATTCGTTGAGCCCGAACTATCAATTGTATTATTTGGCGACCAATCGATTTGGAAGGGAGACGAAATGCGTAATAAGTGACGACGATGATGTGCAAGGCTTGTTGGAAACTGCAGAATATCCCATGGTGTACGTTGAGCACAACAACGACCCGGTCGAAGAAGCGTACATCCCTACTTTTGATTTTGCCCAGGCTTCGGGATACGGAGATGATGAAGCACAATCTAGTCAGCATGAGACGTCGTATCATGCTCCCGAGAGCGCGCCTCCAACACAGTACTTTTCATGGGATGGGCAACTGTTGGACGAATCCGCATGGAATCTGAATGAAATATGCGGGAGATTCAACCAGGTGCGGACGGATGAAGCCGTACAACCTGTAGACGAAGCCGAAGAACCTGATGATGATTCTGATGAAGAAGACGAAGAATACGATCCAACGAACGAGTCGGGCACAGATTCTGCCGCCTCTGAGGATTTATTAGACGATGATCTGATAGAGTTCACGGCGACCGAGCGAGCAGGTTGGATCCGACAAAGTAGAACCCGTCACGAAAATCTGACGGACTCGATCGGTGATCTATCTAATTGGATAGTTCCGTTGATTCCAGTGGACGCCACGACTTCGCTCGTTGCTCGCGAGAGTGAGCTGTCCAGAGTTGCTGATTTGGGGAAGAACTCTTTTTACAACAGTAAAGAAGAATTGGTCCTTGCTGTTGGCTTCTGGAATATGAAGCAAGGGGCTGAGGCAAAAGTTATACGCTCAGATCAGGGACGCCTCTATTACAAGTGCAAGCACTCTGATAAGTGAAAGTTCGATGTGCGTGCATCTTGTCACGGCGGAGGGATGTGGGGAGTGCATAAGTTTAAAGAGCACTCTTGCCAAGGGGAATTGGGCATTTTGAAACGAATAAAGGCACATTCGAATGTGGTTGCAGCTTATGTGGAAAAAAGAATACGCGATGACGGAGAGGTCATTAAGCCGAAATCTATTATGGCGGAGTTGTTACGTGAATTTGGCGTCAGAATCAAATATGATGTCGCGCTGCGTGCAAGAAATCTCAGGTTAGAGAAGATATACGGTCGAATTGATGATTCGTTCCTTCTTCTGCCCAAATATTTGTATGCCCTAAGTCAAGCGAATCCAGGCACCGTGATGGATTTGGAAGTAGACGAAAACAACCGGTTCAAACATCTGTTTCTTGCTCTTGCGGCTTCCATCACACCTTTCTTATTTTCGCTTCGACCAGTGATTGTGGTCGACGTCACACACTTGAAGGGGAAGAACAATGGTATTTTGTTCGTCGCTGTAACAGCCCGGCTCCAGACTTGACGGCTGTCCCCACAGACCAATACGAGTCTTTTCTAGCGTGTTTTGTCCTCACTCGCACGCTCCCTGAGAAAACTTCCCAGGGGGTCACCCATCCCGGAATTGCTCCAAGCCAAGCACGCTTAACCTTGGAGTTTCTTCCGTGTGGGCACCAGAAAAGAAGATGCATCTTATTGATATGAGTAGCCCAATCAAATCCTTTAAGCTCTCCTCGAATATGCAGTCCCATACCTGCATATTCTCGGAATCCCTCTCGTTCGGGTGTGTTCCGGTTCATCCCTGCGCCCCTCCGCTTGGAAGTCTTAACCGGAGCCGCTCTTTGTCCGTGCCTCTTTGCACCGGCGATCACTCCGTACTTCGTCCCCGGGCGTCACAGTCGCCGTGAAAAAAGACGCAAACGAGCAAGTTTTTCCGTTGGCATTTGGTGTCGGGCCGATCGAGAATGATGAGTCATGGAAGTGGTTCCTCTCAAATGTGAGACAAACTTTTGGTCAGCCCGACAACTTACTAGTTGTCTCTGATGCGCATGTCTCCATTGCTAATGCTGTGAAGAGCGAGTTACCAAATGCTACTCACGGTCTTTGCTACTACCACTTGCATAACAAAATTAAGGGCTACGGGCAAGCTGTTGTTGAGATTTTCCGCCAGGCTGCATACGCTTACACGGACTCAGAATTTTCACGTGCAATGTCGGCTATGGCTCAATTGAAGCCGGCGGCGTACGAGAAGTTGATGCGCGTAGGCCCTGAGAAGTGGGCACGATCACAAAGTCCGGTGACCCGTTATAGTTTTCTTACATCTAATGCTGTCGAGGCTTTGAATGCCCGTTTGTTGTGGGCCAGACGCCTTCCTATATGCTCCATGCTGGAGGCAATCAGGATGGTTCTGGAGCAGTGGTTCAATGACAGACTTGCGTCTGCGGAAGAGAGCGATGATCTTCTTACTCCAGAGGCAACACAGAAGATAAGTGCGGAGATCTCAAAGAGTCGTCGTTACACTGCGAAGAGGACCTCCGAGAGAAAATACAGGGTTCGTGTTGGTGATCGTCGCTTCATGGTTGACCTTCAAGCGAAGAGCTGTGAATGCAATGAATTCGACCTGGACGACATGCCGTGTTCTCATGCGATCGCAGCCATTACATATGCTAAATCTATTTTATTATAAAATTACAGTTATTAGATGCCTAGTAAATATAATCATTCTTTTCGCAGTGAGACGAAAGAGCCAGTGGAAGATTACGTGGAAGCTTACTACCTGCGGAGTTCACTGGTTCAAACATACTCCGGTCCAGTAAATCACTTGCCTCCCTTAGAGCACTGGAAAATTCCGTTTGAAGTTGCAACTGATATTGTTTTGCCAAACCTTTCTCGGCGACAAGCTGGTCGACCAAGAGAATCTAGAATTCCTTCAGCTGGTGAGAGGCCGACTCAGAGGACTACTACAACGGATGCATCAAGTAGTCTGGGAAAACGAGCACCCAAAACCTGTGGTCTATGTGGCTCGCCTGGCCACACACGTAGAGCATGCAAGGGTACGGGCTGGGAGCAGTAGTTTAATTTCTTTTTATATTAAATTTCGATGGATATTGATGTTTTTTCATTCCAGTAATTGATGTTCTGAAGTTGGGAGTATTGGATACTGATTGAATAAATTTCGAAGCGATGTCACTTGCATAATATCGATGAACTAGCAAAAATCATGGATTTCTCATTATCCGCCAGTAATTCAGTGTTTAGCACTAGTAGCCGCCCAACAAAAACATCCGCGGCTACTGGGCGCGGATATTTATTTACTGGTGGATACTTAGAATTTTAGCAGTTTTTTGATGTTTTAGAAGCTGTTGTGCTGCCTGATTTGAAATATTTGAAGCAGAAAACACACGCCTTTAGTAATGACCAACATGGACATGTCTTAACAATTATGAGTTGAAATTATGAATGAGACTTTGGAGAAGTGAACAATGTTTTATATAAAAGTTTAGTTAATAGCATAAAATACCCAGAGATAGCTTGGTTATGCATTAAACTATCAAATAAGATGAAATTTACAAGTAGCCGCCAGAAATTCATTACCCGCCGTCAGTAGCCGCTGACATTTTTTCAAGCGGCTACTGATCGCGGATAATGATTTACTGGCGGCTACTTCAGTAAATCATCTTATTTCATAATTTTATCTAGGATGCAAGTGGAAACTCATAGAAACATACTCAAACAGATACTCCAACCTCTAATCAAAACGTCATTTGCATAATTATCATTTAAATGTAGAAATACATAATCTATTGCGATGCGGGGATGCAAAACTCATAGATGCTACTGCCTATCTTGCGCCTATAGTCGGCGGCGTGCCCATTACCCCACGCAAGGCTCGGCGAGCCTGATATCAGACGCTCCACATACATGCACGCATAAACACCGGAGCTGCATTGATCTGGCTGCTGAAACTGCTCATTCTCCTCGGCATATTGGATTTTCAACCTTCGCCATGAGAGGTTTTCCAACGGGTTTTGGACAATCTGTGTCTTTTCGAACCACTGGGACACGTCAAGCAGCTTACCCAACAGGCACTGCAGCGGATATAGGGCGGCGATCACATCGAAACGCTTCTGCGGCAGGGTCTTGAACAACTGCGAATCGAAGATGTCGCAAATACCCCTCAGCAAATCCACTCGGCATGTAATGTAACGTCCGCACACATATATAGGTAAAATGAGCTGCACACGCAAATGCAATTGGTGAAGAGGAAATAAAAAATGAACTACTGCAACATATTTATACTGTAGATATATATGTGTACCGTTGTGGCATGCATCCAAGAGCCATGAGTCGAAGATACCCCATGCCCATGCACCAGATACATCTTCTTGGGATGTGGTTCCCATGAAGCAAAAACTGCGTCGGACTTCGCAAGTCGTCCTTCTGCCTTCGAGGGAAACATAGTGCGCCACGCTTTTAGCAACTCTGTGAATTCATCATCGAAATATTTCTGCAGCAATTAAACATTATATTAAAAGCATATTTGATTATAACAACATAATATTTAATTAAATGCTTACGAATAATTCTGTCTCCAATATGATAGTGGTCCTCGCATCAACACCGTCTATCAAGTCATCACCCCTCATCAACCTCAATCTCATCGTCATCATGTACATATCAACAGCCTGCACGTACTTAAATGTTAGTAATAAGTGACCAGACTTACATGATAACAACTGATTCATAAATTAACCAACATTGGACGTGAGGTCAGTCCTCGTGTTTTGCATAGTGGTCCAAAAGTTATACGGGAGAGGGTGCTCGCTCTCTGCCACCGACACCGTCTGGTAGTGTCCACGGCGGCCAGCTTCCATCATACGCTCAAACCCGTCAACATACTGTGAGTCGACGGGTCTCGGCACGGCGCTGTGTACGTATTGTGATCGAAGTGCAGCCGACGGGTTCCGTTCTCGGCGGCTTCTGCGTGGAACGTCTGGTGCACAAATACTGGGGGGAACAACAGCTACTGCCTCAGAAACTCCCTATAATTCACTTAAAACAACACAAGTTAAACAATGTTGACATAATTTAAATGACTTGTAAATTTAATGCAACGACAACATACCCCACTAATCTGCTTCCAATACTCGTGCATCTGATCTTGAGTAAGGATCGGAGCCGAAGAACGGACCGGCTCAAAAGGGTATGCTGAACTCGTGCCCGGCTCAGCCCACGAGTAGCGTGGCCCACCATAAGAACTGGACGCCTCGAATGTGGGCAAGTGGTGGACACCCATGTGCGGAGTCTGCACATCCCCAAAACTAATCGGGCCACCAAACGGATCATGCTGCCAATGCGGGGTGTGCATGGCATCACCAGTAGTCTGTCCCACCTCTCGTGCAGGAGACTCGTGTGCAGGGGATCGGTGATGCGATGGGGCCTCTGAGGATGTACGCTGCGCCGGATCGGAGTCGGGCTCGGGCTCAGGCTCGCGTCTCCTGTCAGAGTGAGATCGTGGAGCAGGTCTGGGAACGTGAACATCAGTGCTATGCGAGCATCGGCAACGCATAGCATCCAACTTCTCCTCGAACCAATTCTTAATCCTCATGAACAGGCTGTCCTCCACGTTCCTCGCTATCCGTCCCCCACTCTCGCGCATCATGTGCTGCATGCACTGCCAATCCTGCTCGCTCCACTGTGATGGTGCAGGAGCATCCTCGTGCCTAGGCCTTGGGGCTCTGTGACTGTGAGACCTTCGACCAGAATCAACGGGGTGATCGCCCCCAATGCTCTGATCGTGATGGCTGCTGCTCGATGAGGTGTCCACTATTAGTCGTCTCGGGCGCTTGCCAGTATCCTGTCTCGTACTGCGACGCCGTGGTTGATGCTCAATAGTAGGCTCGTTGCAGTCCCCACCATCATAGCGCGCCCGAGGCTGCCTATGACCAAAGACTCCCGGCTCTGGTACTCGAACCCCTAGCCCGACATTGACGCCTGCCACCGATAGCCAGTAAGATGTCGTGGCCTCGTACTCATCGGGGATCATCTCCCATATCCCGTTCTCCTAGAAACAAAATAAATGTAGTTAAACATTAATATTCATAAAATAAAATAATATTAACAAATAAACAACTAAATTATTACCGGAGACTCAAATAAACTCTATAACCCATCAAACTTGGTCTTCACGAACGTCCACCTCCGAAATCTAGGGTAAACTCCCGCATTGCATATGGCTATGGCTGCTGCCAAGTCGGGAATTTTCTCAAGACCCCAAATGAATAGGGCCCAAGAAGGACCGTAGAAGTGATAGTTTTTAGTATCCTTGTTAATTGTGGTGTTCTTCAACCTGTAGTTCAAGCTCCTATACGTGCACGATCCCCAAGGAAATCTGGAAAAGGCCGTCAAATCATCCACCAGCTTCCAAGTCCAGGGCTGCACGGGTCGTCGCACGTCCACTCCTAATACAAATGCGTGTAGCACCAACAAGTGGGCCACACGGAGGTAGAACCCGCCGTCGGGGTCAACCACTACATTGGCGGTGTCGAAATATATATCCGCCAGCTCTCGCACTGACACATGCTTAGAGCGGCAAAATTGTATAAATGTCCGAGCCTCGCTCAGATCGTGCTCAGCCTCGGGGTCAAAAGGATCATCCCCAAAGGCCAATCCTGTCACGAGAGCGAAATCTCTCGGAGTAAAGTCAACCTTCCTCCCGTTGATGTAGAAGCAGATCTCATCATCCTCATCATCTCTCGTCATCTTAAGATGACGAGAGACAATATGGTGCAATGCAGCATTGCACTTCTGGCCCGGCTGCCAATCCAACATTATCCCAAAGCACCCCTGCCTGAACGTATTCTCCAGTGCAAAACCGCCAATTTCGTTTAGTCTCAGGACTACTGTCGACAAGTACCTAATATTGTTGTACGTACTGATCTCAACTGTTGGACGATTGATTTGCTCGGGCCTCGAATAACGGACCTATTCAATACAAAAAATAACTCAATTTACAAAACATAATGAATTAACAAACATCAACTAATAATAATGCATAATTAACTATTAAATTACTAGAAACATAAATAAAAAAATATAGAACCCGAATTAACAAATATCCGCCAGTAAATAATATTTTTAAGAAGTAGCCGCTGGGTTTTTTCAAACCCGGCGGCTACTTCTTAAAAAAATTAATTACTGGCGGCTATTAGTTAATTATGCTTCCATATTTTTTTATTATTATGTTATAAATTTTTAAATTCTGAATAACCCGAAAAACGTTATTATTTTATGCGTAATACAGTAAAATTAACCTAATGATCTAAATAGACGATTAAATATATCTAAATATGCTTCAACTAAATAAAAATTCTAACAACACTGAAACTATACTCAAACTTGTAACAACACTCAACTACACTATATCTAACATATACGAAACATATAAATAAATCTAACAAATACTATATCTAAATCAAAATTCAATAATATACAAAACATATAAAAATTCGAAACATATAAATTCTAACATAAAAACATATAAATTCTAACATAATGATTCTAACATAAAAATTCACCCATATACAAAACATATAAAAATTCGAAACATACAAAACATATACTTACTTAAAAATATACAAAATTCGAAATCAATTTGGCTCGGTTTTTGAGAAAGCCACTCGCAAATCTGGATGGAGAAAACCCTAACCCTAGCTTATCCTTCAATCCAACTTCGCCGTTGACTGCTTTCTGCCGTCGACTGCCTGCTGCCGCTGCCCGATGTCTGATCACGGCGACGCTCCCATAGGCCACTCGGGCTCTGGCGGCCTCAATCTTCCCTCTCTCACCAGCAACTTCTCGCCGCATTCGAAGAATTCTCATGAAGGCTCTTTGCAAAATTTGACTCTCAACAAACACCCTGTTCAGGACGGGAACTCTAATACCATCAGATCGCACGTGGATGATGGAAGTCTTCTACGAAAGTCTTCTCGGGGGAAAGAAGTAATTGATGGTTCAACTCTTGACGAGGCGCCTAAGTCCTATGCTGATATTGCTACCAACCGTGCTCCGCGACGTCCAGATTTACTTGCCCACCATTATCATGCGCTGCGTCCTACTAAGGAAGGAGACCGCTTCTCTCTGAAAATTCCCAAGGAATTGATTCGTAAAGAAATTGCTCAATTCTCTCATGCTTTAACTGGGAGGCTGCTTCTAAAGAAGGGCGAAAAACCTAGGACTGCCATGATGGTTAAGAACGAATTGCAAAGATTATGGGACATTCAAGATTCCTGGAAACTTATTCCTTTGGGCAAGGGATATTATACGTTGATCTTCAACAATGCTGAGGACAAGCTTCGCGCTAAAGCCCAAGTTATTTGGGAAGTTTCTGGTGGTCACTTGCGTCTTCGAGAATGGGTGAAAAACTTTGATCCTTTCAAAGAGCATTCCTCGTTGGCAAACGTCTGGGTGAGGATACACTATTTGCCTATCGAGTACTGGAATGTCGAAGTTCTCACTGGCATCGCTCGTTTTGTGGGACAACCTTTACGGGTTGATGGTACTTCAGCTAAACGTGACTTTGGACAATTTGTCAGAATCCTTATTGAAATAGATATGTCTAAACCTTTGCTTAGTACTCTTCTTGTTGATGGTGATGATGTTGCTTTTCATGTGGAGTTTACCTATGAATATCTCCCTCTTTTTTGTCCCAGATGCAAAACTACAGGACATACCCTTGAAAAGTGTTGGAAAGGAAAACCCATTGATGGTGTGGGCGTGCGGAATGCTGAAAATCCGCCACAGAATAAACAAGGGAAGGCGACTGATCCAAATAAACAATGGCAACTTGTTCCTGAGAAAGATTCTATCCAGATGGACCAAAACGCTAAACAGGATGATGTTGACAAAAGAACTGGACCCTTAGCGATTCAAGAATCAAATTTGTCTGAGCCTGGTACTTCACGCAAGGCGGATCATTCCAGATTGCCGAGAGGAGCCTCCTCTCCGGGGAACAGTATTGAGCATAATGAAGGAAGGCGTGTTTACTCTACAGACAGTGGTAATAGATTTGAAGTGCTGAGGGAAGTTAGCACTATTGGGCAGGAGATTGGACCTACGACGGAAACAGATGGTCTGGAGAACATAATAAAGCCTGTTCAAGTTTCCATTCATGATTCACCTGAGGCTTCTGATGAAGAGGAACAGATCGACGAGGAGATTGTTGTAGAAGAAGCGGTCCGGAGTAATGATAGAAACGGCAAGGAGAATAAAAAAGCCATTGCTTTGGAAAATGCTTTGAAGGCTCAACGTTTAGAACAAATTCTTGCCATTGCTAAGGCTCCTATACAGTCCGAAGCACCAAAGAAGCATGGAAGACCTTCTAAACAAGAGCAAGCGGCCAAGGCGGCGACACATATTAACAAGCACGCTCAAGACAGCATTAAGAGTCGTTTATGCCATTCCTCCGATACTGGGCAAAAATTTCAAAATTTTGTCATTGATGAAAGCTCTAAGGATTGTTTTGCTGCGATGGATAATGTGGCTAAAGAAAGTTGGGCGGAGGAAGTGGAACGAAGCGAGGCTTCTTCCGCTCATATTAATCATTAATTATGAATATTATGGCCTGGAACATCCGTGGAATGACGGATGAATCCAAGCGTCTTCTCAAGGAGCACTGTATCTCCTTTTCTCCCGTTATTCTGGGGATTCTTGAACCCAAGAAGGCTTTCCATAAAATACGTCATTCCTTCTGGAATTCTCTAAATTTGATTCCTGTGCATCAGAACTGCCGTGCTCCTCGGTGCTCTAATATCTGGGTTTTGTCTCACCCCTCTGTCATTTCGACCACGATTTTCTCTTCGGAGCAAGCTGTTGTAGTGGATTGTTCTTGGAATTCGTTGGATTTCAGAGTGACTATTATTCATGGTGCGAATGATCAAAACTCTCGGCGCTATCTTTGGAGGGACCTTCTCCGTTTTGTTTCGGGTAATACTGTGTTTATAGGGGACTTTAATGCGGTCAAGGGGGCTCATGAGAGAATAAGTCATTTAACTCCTCAGCGTAGTTCTTGTCGGGATTTCTGTTCTTTTATTGACGATACTCAGTTCCTTGAATCTCTAACGGATGGCTTACGTTTCACTTGGTCGGGTCGTCGGTTCTTGCCCGATCATGTTGAATCCATGTTGGATAGGGCGCTTTTCTCTCAGAGTTTTGCTGATTTGTGGGATTCGCTCGTCACGACTGCTCTTCCCCGCCTCACTTCCGATCACTCGCCTCTTATTTTACAGTGCCGCCGGGCTCCTCCTCCTGGCAAACGTCCTTTTCGGTTTCTCAATATGTGGACACAACATAGCTCTTTTGGTGAGATGGTCGAGAATTCTTGGTCTACACCGGTTGACACCTTCTGCCCTATTGTTCGTGTTATGCTTAAGCTTAAGCGGCTGCGGACTGATATTAAAGTCTGGAATAAAGAGGTTTTTGGTAACGTCGACGTCGCCATGAATAAATGGCAGAAGCAGCTTATGGACACACAAAATCAAATTGCGGTTACTGGCTATACTGATGATCTTTTTAATGAGGAGGTGCGTCTTCAAGCTGAACTTAATGTGGCTCTCGCAAGAAAAAGCAGTCTTTTGCAACAAAAAAGTCGGGCTTCTTGGTTGGTTGATGGTGATAGAAACACTGCTTTCTTTCACCGCCTCGCTAAGTTCAAAAAGCGTAATAATACGTTTACGAGGCTGAATATTAATGGTGCTGATGTGTATGATTCTGGGGTTATTGAACAGCATATTGTTAGTCACTTTTCAGAGCTTTTTACGGATGATGGGAGTGCGCTGGCCGATCAATTGGAGATTGATGCTCTTATTCAGCCTTGCATCTCGGATGACCAGAATAATCTGCTTATTCGTATTCCTGATGAGGGAGAAATTGCAGCTGCTGTTTTCAGTATGGATGCTCAAAGTGCTCCAGGTCCGGATGGTTTTTCCGGCATGTTCTTCCATAGTTGTTGGACGACGATTAAGGTTGATATTGTTACTGCGGTGCAGAGATTTTTCAGTCACTCTTACTTGCCTAATGGTTGTAATGCTAGCACGATGATTCTCATTCCGAAGAAAGATGTGGTCTCCTCTGTGGCTGATCTCCGCCCGATTGTTCTTTCCAATTTTTTCTTCAAGATAATTTCGAAGGTTATGGCTTCTCGTCTTAGTACTATTGCTAATTCTCATGTTGCGGCCAATCAGTTTGGTTTTATCAACGGTCGAAATATTCATGACTGCATTATGCTGAGCTCGGAGGGATTTAATTGCATGCAGAGAACTAATCGTGGTATTAACATGGCCTGTAAGGTGGATATCAGAAAAGCCTTTGATACTTTGCGTTGGGGTTTCATTTTTCAAGTGCTTAAGGCTAATGGTTATCACGACAATTTCATTCGTTGGATTTCGATCATTTTCAGTTCTGCTCGTTTGTCCATTCTTTATAATGGTCGTCTCTCTGGCTACTTTGCCTGCTCCCGTGGGGTTCGGCAAGGTGATCCTTTATCTCCCATTATTTTTGGTATTGCTGAAGACGTCTTGAGCCGCCTTATTAGCAGCTGTGTGGACTCTAAACATCTTTCCCCGATGAGCTTCTCCCGGACTTCTAACTTTCCCACTCATCTGCTATATGCTGACGATATCATCCTCTTTTGCCGTGCTACTGTTCGTAATGCGAAAAAAGTTAAAGAGATCTTTCAGTACTATGGAACTATATCTGGACAGCATTGTAGTCAAGAGAAGTCCAATATCTTTTTCTCTAGCTGCGTCACTACTGATCGTAAGCGATCTATTCAGCGTGCGCTTGGTTTCTCTGTTGGGCGTCTTCCTATGACCTATCTGGAGTGCCTATCTTCGTCGGTCGTCCTCGCGCTTCTTATTTCATGCACATCTTTGATAAGATTATTCAGAAATTCGCGAAGTGGAAGGGTATTCAGCTCTCTATAGCGGGTCGGCTTTGTCTGGTGAAATCGGTTATTCAAAGCTCTATTGTCCATTCCATGATGGTTTACAAGTGGCCTAAGTCGCTTCTTCACGCTCTCGATAGAAACTGCAGAAATTTTGTTTGGACTGGTAATATTGATAAGCGTCCCAATTGCCCAGTTAGTTGGGGTAGAATTTGCTCTCCTCGTTCTGAAGGCGGCCTCGGAATTCGGTCCTTTACTTTGATGAATAAGTCCTTCTTAATGAAGTTGGCTTGGAAGACTATAAAGGGTGAGGATTGGGCTCACAAAATTTTGCATTCCAGATACCTCACTGACTTCAGCTATGCTAAGCCGAATATCGCTAACTCTTCGATTTGGTTGGGAATAAAAGAGGAAATAAATGATTTGGTGAATGATTCTTATGCTTGCATTGACCGTGGGGACTGTGTTTACTTTTGGAAAGATGACTGGCTGGGCTATAAGCTTGTTGATAGGCTGCGGATCCCCGCTTATATGCATGAGTTTCTTAACTTCTCGGTGCAGGACTATTTTCATGACGGAACCTGGCATTTCACGGCTGCTTTTGTGAATCGTTATCCTGACGTGGTAGCTGACATCTTGCTTCTTCATACTAATGGAAGTAAAGACGTTAGATTTTGGAAACATTCGGTTCGTGGGGATGTTTCCGCCGCTCTTGCTTTTGCTAAACACTGTCATCGGTTTCCGGAGGTTAATTGGGGTAAGTGGATTTGGGAGCCCTTCATTCCTGTTAGACGGTCGATTCTTTGTTGGCGTGTTATTCATGGGCGTCTTCCTACCCTCGATACTCTTATTAGACAAGGCCTGGTCGCTCCTAATGGCTGCTCTCTTTGCTTGGAAAGAGAGGAAACTATCTCTCATGTTCTTTGGAATTGCTCTAAGGTTAATCCTATCTGGCAGGAGTTTCTCTCTTGGTTTGGTAAAACCTCCCTTGGGGATTGTTGGGATATTCATTCGTTTCTGGTAAAGGCGTGGACGATGGATTTTAGTTCTCAAATTCTTTCGCTTTGGAAAGCGGGGCTGATCTCTATTATTTGGAAGATTTGGGAGAGTCGGAACGCTATGATTTTTGATGATGTTGCTTTTGATGCTCGCCGGATTCTGGTCTTTGTCAAATCTTATTTCAAAGAGCTAGACTGCAATTTCAAAAATCTTGGCAATATCAACAACACTTGGCAGGATTATTTAATCACCAGATCGATTGGGGTTGGCAGCCGTTCAGCTCCTCCTCCTCGCATGGTTGACGTTCATTGGTGGCCGCCTGTTTCTCCCTGGATAAAAGTCAATACTGACGGCTCTGCTTTGGGGGCTCCGGGGATCATTGCTGCGGGTGGAGTTTTCAGGGACCATCATGCTGTTGTTCGTGGCTGTTATCACATTAAAGGGGGGATTGGTTTTTCGTTTGAAGCTGAGCTTTTAGCAGTCATCACGGCTATTAATCTAGCTCATGATAGAAAGTGGCTCTACTTGTGGATTGAGTCGGATTCCATGTATGTGGTCCGTTTGCTGGAGACTCGATCTTCTGATGTTCCTTGGCGCTTCTATGCCTCTTGGAACAATTCACTTCGCCTCCTTCAGAAGTTTCGTCTGATTGTTACTCATATCTTTAGGGAAGGAAATCAGCCCGCGGATATCATGGCTAACAATGATCGGGCGGAAGGTTGGTGGCCGTCGGCTATTGATGTGATTACTCATGCGGTTACAAGAGACATGTCTACGCATAGCCATGTTCGCACTATTAGGAGTTAGGGTTTTCTGGTGTTTGGTGAGACACCTCGAGGTGTTGCTTGTTTCTGCTTGGGATGGGGTTCTGTGGCGTTGGTTACTGGTGGTGTTGTTTGGGGAGTCGTTTCAACCTTTTTACAGCGTTTGGGTGCGCTCAACGCTGGGGTTCAAACGGTCGGGTCCTATTGGCAGCTCGACGGTAAAAGCGCAGTCTTACCGGGTTCGGGATTCTGGAGTCAGCAAGTTTTGGTCGTTGAAGTGCTGTGCTCTGCTCCTTTTGGAGCGTCTGCACTGGTTCTGTTTTCATCTCGGGAACGACAGTGTGTCGATCCTTCTCGTTGGGTCTCTCGGCAGCGCGGTTTTTCTCGTCTTTGGTAGTAGCTGTTGTTCGGGACTGGATGTCCTTTCTGCGCGGCTGTTTCGCATCATCTTCTCTGTTGTTGGCGGCTGGAGAAGGGCTTCGGCGATGGCTTCTTACCGGCCAAGCCTTTTTCTCCGGTTTCTGTTTCTTTTTCCTTTGCTTCTCGTTTTTTCTTTGTTTTTCTTCTTGTTCTCTTCTTGTGCTGGGAAGCCGGGTTTATCTAGGGGCAATGGTGCGGCCGGCGCTTCTGAGATTCTCCCAACTCCGCTTCCTACATTTTTTATTTCTCTTAGACGAGTACTCTTTTTCCTCACTCTGAGGTTTTAACGAGGCTCGGCCCTTAGTCTGCTTTCTGTGCTTTCAAGGGTTTAGGTTCTTCTTTTTTTTCCTTTCTTTTTAATAAATTCTTATTTTAATAAAAAAATACAAAATTCGAAACATATACAAAACATATAGATTCTTAACATATAAATATATCTAACATATACAAAACAAATAACAAATAAACTTACTTGGCCGAACATATACCAAATAATACTTAAAAATGTAGTATACTTACTTGGTTTGAAGAAGAAGCCATAGCGTAAATGGATTTGAAGAAAGACCGAATGAAGTATCGTTTGAAAAAATGAAACAGCGGCTGCTTCTCACTCTCACACGAAAAAATTCAGTATCCGCTTGAACAAATGATGGTGCGGCTGCTTCTCAACCTTCTACCCTAATTTAACATAAAAAATTACCCTAATGGGCCCTACCCAATTTTTCGACCATATCAAATCTTCAATGTGGTCAAAGAAATCCCACAAAAGCCGTGCCCGCTCTATTCCAATACCCGTGAATTACAATTTTCTGCAAAGCTTATAGATTCCCATCCTAGAGTTGCCGGTTGAATTGTCCAATCACAATTGAATTAGCTTTAGCTCTTCAAAATTGAAAAAAATACAACAACCATTAATATGAACTCTAATAAATAAAATTTATATATATTGTGATATAAAAACCAGTTATAAATGACATGGTAATAGTACCCGCCAGTAAAAAGTATCCGCTAGAAGTAGCCGCTTAGGGTTTCTTTCACGCGGCTAATTCTAGCGGATACGATTTACTGGCGGATAATTATGTGGTAGGCTCTCTAATATTGTACTGTTTCATAATATATGATTATATATTTTTTTTTATCCAATATTTTCTATTATTTTATGTGTTAGGCTATATTAATTCATGTTAAATAAAATAAAATAAAAAATTCGAGACTTATTACACCACTATAATCCAAATTTGTCTAAATACAAGCCTATTATGTATTTCTACTTCATAGAATATATTTTAAAAAAAGAAATACAAAATGAGGATAAGTTTGTGTATAATAAAAAAGTAATAGGAGGATGTAAAAAATTGTAATTTAAGTATATTTGGAAACAAAAAAAAATTCTGAACCTAATGTATACATTATCCGCCAGTAAAAAATAACCGCTCGCAAAAGCCGCCGGGTTGTTTTATTATACACAAACTTACCTTCATTATTTTCAAACTTAGGGCATTATACGTCAATCATCTTACAATAATTGCACATTTATCTGGTTTTGTGCATTTTTAACTACCTATCTTACACATTTTCTTACACAATTGTACTTGTGTAAGAAAAGTGTAAGAACTTTTACAAAAAACCAAGCAAGCCATCACCATCAAGTGTACTTTTCGGTCTTTGACTTTCAAAGTGGGTAGTTTTGTAAGATGTTTTATCAATGTGGGTACATTTAATTCTAACCCTTTATTAATTGGGTAATTCTATTTATAGCCTCATTTTTACTCTTCATAGCCCCTTTTAAAAATTATAATAAAAATAATAATAAATATACTATTTTACCCCTAATTTCTAAATTAAATTTATGATAAATCCTCAAAATTATGTAGCCATCGTATGCTAAAAAATATGAACTCTAAAATCCAAAAAAAAAGCATAAAACTCATTGAACTCTCTTTTTATAGTCTCAAAACAAAAAATTTATAACCCAAAAATAAGAAAACAAAAATTCAAAATCACATAACCAGACATCCAAACAATAGACAGAGAGCATAATCCTAAAGTTTCTTGATTTGTGCCTACAACATAATTTCAAAAGACGCTATCTTCACGAAGAAATCATGGAAGATATACTTAATACTTCCAAAAGCACCGGTGAAATTACCATTAATTTTTTTTTCCTGCGAAATCACCATTAAAATTGAGATGCACACATTTCGAAATTATGGGATTTTTAATTGGCAGAAAACACTTCATAAAAATATGTTTGATTCAATTGACCTGAGCAATGTTGTCGATTTTTTGTGAACCAACGAATACCATTCCTTCGTCTCCTTTAATTGATCCAATGAATACTAGATTGATGGGGTTGCTCTGCGATTTCAAGCGACAAAGAAGAATTAACTTGTAGAAGCCATCCGCTAGAAACTCCAAATCATAGTCGAAAATTTCTATTCACAGCTATGTTCGGAATACAGGGCTATATGATTTATTAGGGATGTAATTTGAAGGTTAGGGATAAAATGGTATATTTATTATTATTATTATTATATTTTTTTGGAATGGGCTATAGAGAGTAAAAAAGTGGCTATGAATAGAATCACCCTTATTAATTGGCTATCTTTTCATTTGGGTCTTGTTTAATTAAATTGGATTTCTTGGACTAAAATTTTACTAATTTATTTATGGGCTTTATCTTTTTCATTTGGGTCTTGTTTAATTAAATTGGATTTCTTGGACTAAAATTTTACTAATTTATTTATGGGCTTAAACTTGCATTATGTATATGTAAATAAATGTGGCTAATTTTATTAGATAAGTTGGGTTTGATTTTAATTGAAATCTGATCTATAAAATAATATATTTACTTATTTTATTAATCAGAACAATAACTTCAAAGGTTTTATGATATTTTTTTTAGTTTAAGTAAATTATCTTCAAGTACATTTAGGTCCTTATATTTTATTATTTGAATTTGTCTGACTAGGTGTGGCGCAACTAGGACGTAACTTTTGATTTTTAATTGTTCAAGTTAACTATCAAGTTCAAGCTTCAGGTGTGGGATTTATTTAAGTAGATGTTGTGGTTAATTTTTGCCCATTTTAATATGATGTGTTTATCATATGTGAGTTAAATTATACTCCTTCCGTCCTAATAATGAAGACACACTTCATTTGGGCACGGAGATTAAGGTGAGGTAGTTTAACATTATTAGTGTATTTGATTAAGGAGTTGATAAGGGGCTTTATTAAGCCTCACCTCTCTCTCTCTCTCATCTTCTCCGACCAACGCCGACCACCATCGCCGCCGCCGACCACCACCGTCGATTCCCTCTACTATGCCGCAGAAAGTTGAACCCATAAACAATTGCAAATTTGTGACTGCAGAAACTGATTCAAAAACTGATTGAATCGAACCCAAAAATAATTGGACAGATTGAAAATTGCAAATTGAAAAATCGAACCTAGAAATAATTGCAAATCGAACCCAGAGACAATTGCAATTTGAACCCAGAGACAATCGAATCCACAAACAATTTCAAAAAATTTAGCACAAAAAATTGATTCAAAATTAGCATCAAATTTGTAATAGCGGTGACGTCGGCCATGGACGGTGGCGGAGGAGAGGAGGCGGTGGCAGAATTGGGGCGAGGAGATAGGCAGCGGCCATGGAGGATTCCAAAACCAAGGCGGAGGGGTTCTTGCCCAAAATCGAATGCCTGCAAACCCTAGCCCTAGCCCCCAGATCTGCCGCCCTGCAAACCCTAGCCACTAGAACCAGATCAGCCGGAGAAAAGAAGAGGATGGGTGGCGGTTGTTCGGTAGGAGAAGGTGGTGGCGGCAGTCACAAAGGTCGAGAGAGAGAGAGAGAGATGAGGGAGAACCGAGAGGGGAAGAGAGAGGGGTCGGACAAAGAGATGCGAGGGGAGGAAGGAAGGCGGTCGCGGCGCGGCGCTGGAGCCGTCGGCGGCCGGAGAAGGCAGAGAGAGTGGCGGAGAGGCCAGAGAAGGTAGAGAGAGTGGCAGAGTGGCTGAAAGATAAAGAATTAGGGTATTTATAATGTAATTAAGGTGTAGTTAATTAAGTATTCTTATTCCCTAATTATTTTCTTATTTAGAAGTGTGTCTTTATTATTGGGACAACCCAATAAGGAAAGTGTGTCTTCATTAATGGGACAGAGGGAGTATATCGCTAGGGGCCCGCTCAATGGGTCCAGAACTTCACTGTCTTTGGTATGCCACAATGCGATTTCATGTTAAAGTTATGGTTACAACCTCAGTCGTCAGGGGCCCGCTCAATGGGTCCAGGACATTAAAGTCCTTGGTATGCTACCGTGCGAAATCAGTTATAAATGTTACATCAGATCATATGTGTTACCATTTTATTAACTTGGATAATTATTGCATGATACCCACCCACACTGAGTATACCATGTATGCTCATCCCACATTTAATATTTCAGGTTATTGCTGTTGTAGACGCGTGAAGGGTCGAATGAGCACGTCAAGCCATTTTGCAAATAGTTGATTTTAATTGCAATGGCATCTAAGCATCTAATGCTTTACCTAGTAAAGTTTTGTATTTTAAATTGATTTCAAATTATGATTGAATTAATAGTTAAATATCTTCATGGCTTATTTATGTCATGATTTGGGATAATGTGTTGATTGTTGGCTTTAAATCAAAGTTAATATTTTAGAATATTATTTAAAAGTTAGTATTTTTTTTTAAATCGTTTTAAAAAGTGTTTTAAAAGTTTATTTAAAAGTGTTTTAAAGGTTTATATCCTTTCAAGGTTTACATTATTTAAATTATTTTTAGAATATATATGTACACATATATACATATAGACTTCCGCATTAAATATTTATTTAAAAATTTAGAATAACACCTTAATTAGATTAGGGTGTTACACCCTCTGGCTCCACCCATGTATACAATAGTCAAAGATCTCAACTGATATAACTACTCATCACTCCATCACAGTCATTCATCACCGGCCTCAAGTTGAATCACAAACTCCACAAAGAATAAGTATATTACGAATAGACCCTCAGGGCCTCAGCCAATTCATGAATTGTGTAGTTATATAACAAATTTCCACCTTAACAAGCAATTAGTTTTGCTCTTGTGTGATGCACGGTAATAATTATTTAACTAAATTGGTATAAAGTATAAGTAATTTATATTTTTTTGAAGTTGAATGTCTTTTTGTATTCTGCAACTATAGTAAAATTAGTAATATTTTCATAATTTAGAAGATAAAATTCATAAGTTTTTTAAATTATATAAAATAGATCTCACCAATATTATAAAGGTTAAAAAAATGACTTTATATAGTTGTTTGTGAGTGACGAGCCCAAGTTTTGTGCTCTTTTTATTTGTTGTGTCTAGGTCTAGATCGAGTCTTTGTGTGTGTTTTTGCTTGTTTTTGTGTATGAGAGGACACTTGTTTGGCAGGGCCTCGTGGATGCTATAATGGGCAAAATAGAGCAAATCTGATGAGAAAAGGAAAGACACCTCAATGATCAAGTCTAACAAAACCTGCATGTTGGATGCAATCCAAAGATCGAGAGTCACATTTGTTGACCTGCTGGGCATGATGTTGATCGAGTAGGTAGTACCGCTCAAAGGAGAAGTTCTATTGCGTCCTGGGCAGTTGGAACTATTTCTGGGAAAGAGTGTTGCAGCTAAGGCCATTTGCCGCTGACCAAAAGGTTGGCCTGACTTACGCTCGGAAATCAGCATCCACCGCGAGATCAGAGGAGTCGAGGGCATGTGGAAGGGCAGAATGAAGACATGAATGGTGAACAGGGGAGCAATATATCATGACCGGGCGTCTAGGGCTAAACGCTGATGTGACAGATGCGGTGCATAAAGAAGATGCATGGAAATATTCATTTTCTCATTCACTAAGAAGATATGAACGAAAGCTTGAAGATATGCACTGATCAAAGGGTGGAGTTTTATCAAAGGTATAGTCCTTGCACTTGTGGACTCTATCTCGGGCAGAAGAAGAACATCCCAGCCGAAGTTGGACTCTCCAAACCCTAGCTGTGTGTTGGCCTTTGGCCCACGCCTGGATCCCTATATATACATGTTCCCATTTCATTTTATGCACGGTGAAGGAGCGAGGAGTAGGGGAAGGACTACCGTGAAAACACTTCTTAAAATAAAAATAAAAATATTTTTCAATGTACGAATTTTATGTAGAACACGTATGAATTCATCCAACAGGGTTACAAATTGTGAAAAGTAAATTTTTGCTACTTTTGGGATTCGAACTTAGGACCACGAATTCATCCAACAGGGTTACGAATCAATCGTAGATCTTGATGATTTAAGTGCTGAAAATTGTTTGTATTTTATATTTTAAGAAGTGTTTTTATTTTAGCTCTCCCCTATATATATATATATATATATATATATATATATATATATATATATATATATATATATATTAACCATTAGCTAATTTAAAGACAAAATTGTTTATAGTAGTCAATAACAATGAAAAAAAAAGGAAATCGAGCTAATTATTTATTATCTATAGTTAATTGAAACTTATAAATCTAGAAAAAGAATATCATTCTTGTATATAACTATGATTATTATTTAAAATATTCATAAATCATATAAGTATATGATAATATTCTTAGATTTCATTTCAAATGTGAATGGGGAGGATATAAAATTAGATTTGTAAATTCACCATGTACGCTCAATAAATATTAGTGGTTTAATTGTGAAAACTTCTATATCATCGACTATAATATCGTGAGTGTTTGATATGTATTTCTCTAAAGTGCAATCAATTTTATGTCTAACCTCATTCAATTAGAGACGCAATCGTCCTTATTCTTGATTAATCGAGTATTAATTGATAGTAATTCATAAGAATGAAACAATTCATTAGCTATTATTTGAAAATTGCACAAAAGATGTCGTGTTTGATATATTTTTGTTAAGCATTAGATAACTTTAAGAAAACTTTGTTTATAGTAGTCAATAACAATTTAAAAAGAAGGAAATAAAGATGTTAATTGAAACTTATAAATCCATAAAAAGAATATCATTCTTGTATATAACTATGATTGTTATTTAAAATGTCGATAAATTATATAAGTATATGATAAATTTTATTAATATTCTTAGATTTCATTTCAAATGTGAATGAGGAAGATCTAAAATTGGATATATTAATTTACCATGTACGGCCGATAAATATTGGTGGGTGAATTGTTAAAGCGTATAAATCATCAGCTTTAAAATCGTGAGTGTTCAATATGTATTCTCTAAAGTACAATTAATTTTATGTCTAACCACATTCAATTAGAGACGCGATCGTGCTTATTCTTGATGAATCGAGTATTAATTGATAGTTATCCATACGAATCAAACAATTCATTGGATATTATTTAAAAATTGCACAGAAAATGTCGGTTTCAATATATATTTGCAAACCATCAGGTAATTTTAATAAAAAATTGTTTATATTAGTCAATAACAATTAAATATCAAGGCAATCAAGCTAACTATGTGTTGTACATAGCCTGATCCGAATATCCGAATTTTGAAGAATATGAAATTCAATTTGAACCACATTATGGAAAATCTGAATTTTTTTTCAGATCAGATCCAATCCAAATCGAATAACCCAAAATGCAAAAGAATTAAATCCGAAATCTACAATATTTTAAAAAGGAACTTTTGAATTTCAAAATTGAGTGACAATTTTATGATTATATAAATTGAATGTGAAAGCAAGGTTGTATCCCTCGAGGATTAGTGGTTAAACTCTATTGATTATTCTAATTGGTTATCTAAGTGATTACTTAACAAAAAAAAATTCTCGCCTTCGTTGAGAGTCGCCGCTTTTCTCCTCTATTGAGAACCCTTGTTTTTTAGATCTGTTTTCCTATGGAAGATCACATGGCTGGGTTAAACCTTGCTAACGAGGATGATGAGTTGTTACTTGATGATGCTATTACAGGAGATTCCTCCGTTGTTGTCGATTTATGTTTGGTAGGTCAATTCCTTACGGATCAACCAATCAATTTTAACCTCATGCGTAGCCGCTACGGATCAACCAATCAATTTTAACCTCATGCGTAGCCGCCTTGCGAGCATTTGGAGGCCAAGAAAAAGAGTTTTCATTAAGGATATTGGTCAAGGTCGTTTCATCTTTCAGTTCTTCCACGAGGTTGATTTGCTTCGGGTGTTCGAGGGTGGACCATGGGTCCGTTAGACACCCTTCCTTTTTGGATTCAGGTACATGATCTCCCAGCTGGATACCTCTCGGAAGGAGTTGGGCGCTTGCTGGGTAATTTCATTGGAAATTTTTTGGAATATGACAGCAACAACGCAGCGGGTGTATGAAGGCAGTATATGCGCATCCGGGTCGCGATTCGAGTTTTCGATCCTCTGAAAAGGTTTAAGAGAACTAAACAAAAGGATGGCTCTTCTTTTGTGGTCAATTTCAGATACGAAAGACTCAACGTCTTTTGTTTTCTTTGTGGACGCCTTGGACATTCGGAAAGCTTTTGCGAACTCATTTTCAACCCGGCCTTAAAAAATGTTGAACGTGAGTAGGGAGTTTGGTTGAAGGCGGTGAATCGGAAAGGGCTGAACTTGGCCGGCGATAAGTGGCTCAAGACCGAGGATGGCTCCGTAAACCCTAGCGAGATGGCGGCTGACGCAAGGGTTTCAATGGCGTCGTCAGTTACAGATCCTGCAATAAATTTGCATGAAAATTGGGATTTGATACTAGCCCATAAAGTCTCCCATGATTTGAGGGCGAATATCCCATCTTTTCCGCAACGGATGGCTTTGACTGATATCAGCCATAATTAGAGGTATAAACAAACCAAGCCGCTCGCGAACCATTCGGAGATCGGCTCGAAAAAAGTTCGTTCAAGTTCATTTAGAGAAGCTCGATAATAAACAAACCAAACTTGAGCTTAGTAGTATTCGGCTCGTTAGCTTGTGAACATGTTCGTCAAGTGATTCAGCTTGAAAAATATAAATTATTAGCATATACAACTTATATTTTATCCACTAAAATTAATAATAATTGTATTAAATCTCTAGTTAATTTTATTTGTCATAAGAAAATAATTAATATATTTATTATTTTAAATAAAATAATTTATTTTTAAAATAAAATAATCAATATTTTGAATATAAAAATAAATTTAGAAAGTTCGTATAGGCTCGATTAGGCTCGTGAGCCCCTCGCGAGCCTCAAAGTATTCGGTAAGTAAAGTTCGGGATTCGATTCGATACTAAACAAACCAAACTTGAGCACACCACTATTCGGTTCGGCTCGGTTCGATTACACACCCTAGCCATAATTATGGAAACGTTTCCATGCAGATCGATGGTACTAGCTCCACGTGTGTTGATGAAAGAAAAAGAAGACGCGGCGCCCCCTCTGCGGGTGCGAACAACAATTTCTCACCTGACGTTTTTCCTACAGACCTTGTCGAAGATGGCTCAGATGACCAATCAATTCAATCGGCGGGCTTCGGACTCGAAGTCGGCTGAGAACAATGAATACTCTAAGTTGGAATTGTAGGGGGCTCGACCAACCCCTTGCAATTCCTACATTGTTTGAACTCAATCGAGTTCATCGGCCCGATTTTATCTTCCTCTGTGAAACTTTATCTCATTGTGCGCGCATGGAGGATATCAGGATACGTCGCAAGTTTGAGGGGTGCTTCACCGTTGATTGTATTGGGCGAAGTGGTGGTTTATGTATGTTATGGAAGAATTCTGCTAGCTGCTCTCTTCTTGGTTTCTCTCGAAACCATATCGATTTACAGATTTCGGATGCTACCGGCAATTGGAGACTCACCGGTTTTTATGGCTTTCCAGAAATACATAGACGTCGGGATTCGTGGAGCCTTCTTCGTCGTCTTGCTGGTAATTATTCTCGTCCTTGGATTATTATTGGGGATTTTAATGATATTCTTGACCCCGGCGAGAAATAGGGAGGTGTAGATCGCCCAAGTTGGCTTCTTTCTGGCTTTCGCTCTGCCATCCTTGATTGCGGGTTGACGGATTTGCCTCTTATTGGTTACCAATTCACATGGTCGCGTGGTCTGGACTCTAATACTTTTGTTGAGGAGAAGTTAGATAGAGCCATGACTACGACTGGATGGTGAAATCTTTTCCCAAATGCCACACTTACTTCTTTGTTGGCTCCGATGTCGGATCGTGTGCCGCTCATCCTTAAGTGTTTGGGATCGCAACCTTCTACTACCTCTCGGCGATTTTGGTTCGAAAACAAATGGCGTCTGGAACCGGATTTTCCTCGGGTTGTTAGGGACTGTTGAACTAATCTCTATGGGATTAATATTCTTGAACGTCTTACGGCTGTCTCGGACTCTATATCCACCTGGTATTCTCATCTCCGTCGAAACGAACACAGTGCTAAAGCTCGATTACAGAGTTTGATGGCTTCTCTTCAGGGCGACGGGACAATCTCTCATTGAATACAATGTAGCGAGCTCAGCAAGAGTAGGCAGCCTCACTTCTCCGTGAGGAAGTTCATTGGAAGCAAAGGACGAAATAGTTTTGGCTAAAAGATGGTGACTCTAATACAAAGTTTTTCCACGATATAGCTTCCGTGCGACAGAAAGTAAATACGATTACTAGACTTCAACGAAATGATGGGAGTTGGACATCCAATTTAGATGAAGTCAAAGCTACTGCACGGCTTTACTTTGAGAACCTTTTTGATGACTCGAATGTCCAGAATGATTTCCATCGGGCCCTCGATCGTTTGACGCCATGCATTGACCATGATATGAACGTTACTCTCACTCAGGTGTTCCATCCGGATAAGTTTAAGGCACCTGTTAACCAAATGCACCCCGACAAGTCATCGGGACCAGACACATACAATCCAAAATTTTATCAGCATTTTTGGAATTTGGTTGGCAAGGACGTGTTCCAAACCTGCTGTCAGTGGCTGGGTAATGCGTCTTTTCCTCCTCGCCTCAACCATACCTTGATCTCTCTCATTCCGAAAGTTTCGTCACCATCAAATGTGAGAGAGCTCCGCCCTATTGCTTTGTGCAATGCGTTGTACAAGATTATGTCCAAGGTGCTTTGCAATAGACTCAAGAGAGTTCTCCCCCATCTCATTGATCGCGCCCAATCGGCGTTTGTTGAGGGGAGGCTTATTTAAGACAATATCCTCATCGCTTTTGAGGCTATTCATACCATGAAGAGGAAGACTAGAGGCAAGCATGGTACCTTCGCGCTCAAAATTGATATTAGCAAGGCATACGATAGAGTGGATTGGAGTTATCTTGATGCGGTGTTACGACGGTTGGGCTTTTGTGATAAGTGGCGCGGCTGGATGAACCTTTGTGTACACTCAGTTACTTATGATGTTCTCATCAATGGCACTACCGTGGGTCTGATTGTTCCGGGTAAGGGTCTTCGACAATGAGACCCTTTCTCCCCATACCTCTTCATCCTTTGTGCGGAAGGCCTCTCTGCAATGATCCGGCATGAAATAGATCGTGGTAATCTCCACGAGGTTCAACTTGGGCGCGGGGGCCCTTCCATCTCACACCTTATGTTCGCTGATGACTGTATTTTCTTTTGCCGGGCAACTGTTATGGAGTGTGAAGTCTTGAAGAGAGTGTTAGGGAACTATGAGGCTGGTTCAGGTCAAGCAATCAATTTTCAAAAATCCGGCATCTTTTTTAGCACTAATGTCAGCGAAGGGGATCGAGAACTGATCTCTAACGCTGTTGGGGTCAATGTGCCGCTGAATACAGGGCGCTACCCAGGCCTCCCTTCGCTTATTGGGAGGAAGAAACATGAAATCTTCCAATATCTTCGGGACAGGTTGTGGGATCGTATTGACGGATGGAACAGGAAGAAACTCTCAAAGGCGTGGAAGGAGCTTCTAATTAAGGGGGTTGCTCAGGCTATTCCTTCCTTTTGTATGGCAATATTTGCTCTTCCTACCAGTTTGACGGAGGATATGGAGAAACTTATGAATAAATTCTGGTGGAATAACTCCAGCGGTGCAAGGAAAGGTGTTAATTGGATGCGTTGGGAGAGGCTTTGTGTAGAGAAGAAATTAAGAGTGATGGATTTCCGGAGTCTACAACTTCTCAACATGGCTATGCTCGGTAAAACTGGCTGGAGGCTTATTGACGATCCCGATACATTGGTTTGTCGCGTTTTGAAGGCCAAGTATTTTGCTTCTTGCGGTTTCTTGGAAGCTAAAGTTGGGAGCAGCACCAATTTTGCATGGCGGAGTATTTGTTCGGCACAAGAGTTAGTTCAGAGGGGTGTCCGGTGGCGCATCGGAGATGGCCAGAATGTGCGTGTTTTTGGGGACACCTGGCTTCGCCATTCAAGCAACTTTCGCATGTCTTCCTCTTGCCCTTCGGAGTTAGCCGGTCTTCGGGTTCATGAGCTGCTGAACCCTATCACTAGAACGTGGGATTTGGGTATTTTGCAAGGGGTTGTGAGTGCTGCTAAACTCCGAGATATTTTAAGCATTCCCTTGCTTCCTCATGCATAGGCTGATAGGTTGATCTGGAGCTACTCTGACACAGGCTGCTATACGGTAAAGTCGGTCTATAAACTTGCTAGTTCCCCCACTCTTGATGAGACTTACCGGACTAAGGGTCACTGGAATCTTTTGTGGAAAGTGGACGTCCCTCCCAAGGTCCGTCACTTTCTTTTGGCGGGCAACTTGAAATAACTTACCTTCTAAGGAAAACCTTCTGTCTCGAGGCATTACCGTTAGAGGTGAATGTGCTACTTGCCGAAATGGTTTCGAGAATCTTTGGCATACTTTCTTTATCTGCCTGTTTGTCGAGGCGTGTTGGCAAGCTAGTAACCCGTTACCTCTCATTGTTGCTATCACCTCAAGGTGCGAGTCTTTCACGCAGGTATTTTTTTTCATTCTTAATGAGACAAGTGGCGACCGGAAAGCTAAAATCTGTATGATCCTCTGGCAGATTTGGAGGGACCGGAATAATGTTGTCTGGAGATAGATCTTCCCGAATCCTAGCCGTTCTGTGGCTCTTGCTGTCGAGTGTCGAAGAGAATGGTTGATAGCTAAATCGCAGCGTGAAAGGCAGGTTACTACTCCCGTCGAGGCAGCCCCATGCATCAGTTGGCACCATCTTCCCAATGGCTCTATTCATTGTGGTGTTGATGCAGCATTTTTCGCCGAGGATGAAAATATGGGTCTTGGGTTGATTTTACGTGATCACAACGGGAATTTTATCATTGGAGTCTCCATCAAAATGCCAAGGAAGCGCAACGTTGAAGAGGGTGAGCTCATGGGTATCAAAGAAGCTCTTTCTTAGATCAAACGGTTGGGTTTTACGGAATGAGTAATGGCGTCGGATAGTAAGCGTGTTTGTGATGCGCTTGGTTATGGTGGGAGGAATTTCAGATTTTGGGACCATTGTTGCCTTCTGCCGGGTTGAGCTTTTGGCGCTTCCAGGTTTTCGAGTAAGACATGTTCATCGTGAACAAAATGCTATCGCCCATGGTTTGGCTAAAGCAGCGAGAAATTTGACTACACATCATGTATGGAATGAACCTCTGTCCTTTGTGGTGGGTCATTTCCACATTCCATATTCCTGTGTTGAATAAAAATGCTCTCGTTTCCTCAAAAAAAAAATGATAACTTAACAATTAAAAGACAATTAAAATCAAACAAGCAACATGGATTAGTTAAGTGATAAAGGTGATTTGGGGACTAGACATCAATAGATTAACAATGAACTTCAAACTAAATCAATATTAATCTTGATATGGCCTACTTATCTAAGGCGATTTCTCCACTAGTTTTAGCCCTCTTCCGGACGACTAAAACAGTAGATTACAGGTCATAATTGTCGTCTCCGGTCAATTTCTCTAACCTATAACTCTAAAAGCACAAAAGATCAATAAGCCCTCACCCAACTCTCAACCTCCTAATTTATTGAGATGATATGTTTCAAATTCCTAATCTATTGTGGTTATCATCTTCCGATATCAAATGAAGAAATCAATCAATTAAAGAATCCATCTAACCTAATCCCCAAATCAAAAGGGGGATTTAACCTAACATATTTATAAATAAATTACCTACATCAAAGAGATACATAATCAAACTCAAAAGAGAGAGAGATAGAATAGACAAATCCTATTCAATGATACTTTCTTCGATCTTCTTCATTTTCTGCTCTTCAATGTCCTTTAAAATGGTAGTTGGAAGTATTAATGGAGACTAGGGTTTGGATTTGGATAATTGGTGCATTGAATATGTGTGGATAATGAATTATATGGAAAGAAGAAGGTGAAGGGGGGTTTTGGGCTGAAAATCCCGTATGGGACTCACAAGGGGAGGTTTTCCATCTTTTTTCCCGTAGTCACAATAGTGACAACGGCTTCAAACGTGGGAGAAGAGAGCAGGAGCCTGTGGTCAAGCCCGCGGTCGCGGCTTGGACCGCGAGGACGTACTGAACTGATCGCACGTGAGCCTAGGGATAGCAGTGGATCTTGGACCCGGCCTAGATCCGTTTTTTAAGGTTTGGATCTCAATTTTTTGGACCCGACAGATCTGGATCTCAATTTTTAAAACGGATCTGGATCTGGATCTGGATCTTGAAATTTTAGATTTGGATCCGACCCGTGGATCCGTTTTATTTAATATATATATTTTATATTTTATATTTATTTTATTAATAATATTAAATATATTAAAAATTAAAAACAATACACCATGGAGACTTTTTATTCTTGGAAAATGTAATTTGGAAGATTTGTTATCATTGACTTGAGCATTGAGATTTGTTTATTTTGAATTTTTAGTGACTTATTTTTCTATGTTGAAACTTTGTATTTGCATGAATATGTTTTGTGCAATATTTTTTATGATGGAAACTAGATGATGATTTTGTGACTTTTTTTTTTAATTTAATTTAAAACAGTAGATTCATGGATTTCGACCCGTAGACCTGCGGATCTGACGGATCTGGATCCCAAATTTTCATATCCGTTGGATCTGGGGCGAATCTGGATTCCATAAATTAAAATGAATCTGGATCTAGTATTGAAGAGATCTGGTCCAGATCCGACCCGTTGTCATCCCTACGTGAGCCGCAGTCACCACCCGCGGCTGCGGGTGGGACCGCCGGCTGGTCCTCCCTTGCCAGGGCTGGCTGCTGCGACCGTGGGGCCCTACGCAACCCCTTTGCTCGACTCTGTTCTCCTTCGTCCGAGCTCCGATGCGATCGTCATTTGAGCTTACAGATTTCTCTGGAGATGTACTTGACTCATGTTTTCTCAATTCTCCAATTTATCTTTGATTTTACCCTAAATCACTCCAATGGTATACCAAAGCATCAAATCTTTATAAAGCATACTGGGACACAAACAAGCATTCACAAGCAAAACATGAAGGGAAATGACAACAAATCATACGTAAATGAGGTATGAAAACCATATTTGTCAATATTTAGATTTTCATGTAATAAAATTGAATGTTTGTTTAAAATGTGAAAGAATTAGATCGAGGAATGTGAAATACAAACTAATTCGTATAATATCATCACATTTTTTATATTTATAATATCATTGATTTTGTTTCATATAGTGACAATACATACTACTAATAATTAAATTTGTCACTAATGTAGTTTTTTGTGACGAGTGAAATGAATGTCACAATTTAACAAGATGACAACCAATAAAGTATGTCACTATTACAGTTTGTGTGACACTATAATATATTGTCACTATGTATATGATTGCAGTGACAAACATAATAATCGTCACAGATGTATAGTGACATTAAATACTAACAATAATAAAATTTACCACCGCTACAATCATTGTGGCGATAATAAATTATTGTAACTATAAATATGTTTCTAGTGACAAAATAACGATTGTTACTGATATATAGTTACACTAAATAATGACAGCAATAAACTTTTGTCACTGTTATATTATTTTATGATATTAGCATGTGATAAAAATATGATTGTCGCTGCTATATAGTGATATCAAATACCCGCGACAACACAATGTGTCACCATTACACTATATTGTGACGATGCACAATATTATCACTACATATATATTTTGTAGTAATAAAAATAAGATCATCACTAACATGTAATGACAATAAATACTGAAAACAATTAAATATGTCACTACTACATTAATTTGTCACAAGATATTGTATTGTCAATACATGCATATTTACAATGACAAAACTAAGATGATCACTGATCTATAGTGACAATAATTACCAACAATAATAGGATTTATCAATGATACATTATTTTATGATAATAATTTTTTTATCACTAAAAGCTATTTGTAATGACATAAATACGATTGTCATTCATATTATCGTCACTAAAAACCTTTTTTTTTTTTTTTTTGTAGTGAAATAACATGGGCCTGCATACCCATCTTTTGTGATGGGCTTCCTTGACTATATATATATTGAATTGGTATATTTACTTATGGGATAATAGCTTATAAATTATTAAATTTTGAAGAAATTATATTTATTTCAAAGTATTTTAAAACTTTGATTGACAATGACTAAACTTTTAAGTTCATATGATTTGCTACCAAGTTGGATTCCAACTTAATTTAACGAGTTGGATTCTGGCTCTATTTAATGCTAACATGGTCATCTATAATTGTTGCTCTCATAATTAAATCGGTTTTAATTTATTTTGTGCAATTTTAGTTAAAAATAATGATATTTTGTTTAGTGGATTGGGCTAGGGGTGTGCAGACCTAATCCGAACCCGCCCGAACCGAACTTTTGTCGGGTCGGTCCAGGTCGAAATCCGGTCGAACCCATCGAATCCGGACCGACCCATGTATTTATAAATTAATTATTTTTTATATATTTAATATTTAAAATAGTATTAATAAAATTTAAAATTCAGATTTCTAACCCTAAAGATTGAATTGTGGATTGCGAATTCGGATTTCGGATCGGATTTTTGCCTGATCCGATCCGATCCGAAAATTCCCTAAAATTCAATTCGATCCGAACCGTATTATCCGAAAATCCGAATCTAAAAATCCAAAAAAATTCAAATAAAATCCGATCCGAACCGAAAAATCCGAAATGTGAAAAAAAATATTCGAAATGTTAACAAAAATCCGAAATCCGAAATCCGAAATCCGAAAAAATCCGATAAATCCGAAATAGATGTCAACCTAACCTATTAGATAATTACAATCAAATTAAGGTCATAATTAACAAGCCATTAATTATAATCAACCAAAATAAGAGTATAGGGTTAGAATTTAGAAATATTTAACTATTTAAAAACTAATAATTATATATATTTATTTATAATATTATAATATTAATTATATTATAAATATAATTCAAATTTCGATTTTTTTGGCTTTTTAAAGTGCCAATCCGATCCGATCCGATCCGAAAATTCGAAATTTGCTTAAAATTCAATTTGATCCGATTCGAAAATCCGAAAAATCGGAACCAAATTTTAAATTTCGGTTTGGTTCGGATTTCAGATATTTTGCTCACCCCTAATTGCGAATGGTGGAACTATGATAGTGATATGTGTTGGTATCGTATTTATTATGTTTTATGTATGAAAATTAAGTGTGAAATAGAAAGAAAAAAAAACCTGGCCTCGGTGGGTCGGACCTGGACCGAACCGGACCCGTTGTTCGGGTTCGGTCCGGGTCCAGGTCGGCCCGCACATATTTTTCGGTCCGGGTCGATCTGTTCTCTCAAAATTTTCGATCCAGCAGACCCGACGAATTGGTCCGGATCCGATCCGCTGCACACCCCTAGATTGGGCTAGAATCCGACCTCGTTAATTAGTAAAAATAGAGCAGAAATTGTTAGACAAATTTTCAAGTTGACGTGTAAAATTGAAATGTCACTAATTTATACTCCCTCCGTCCCTGAAATAAGTTCATCTTTTTCCTTTTTGGGACGTCCCCCAAATAAGTTCTTCTTTCTTTCTTTTCATTTTTGAACAACTACCCCACCACTAATAATAATTTATTTATTCTTATTTTTCACTTTTTCACCACTCTCAATACTAATTATAACATTTTTTCACCTTTTCACCACTCCCAATACTAATTATAACATATTTTTCTCCACTATCAATACACTTTACCATTTTTTTTTAAAACTCGTGCCGTCTCCAAAGAGGAACTTATTTTGGGGACGGAGGGAGTATGTTAGTAAAAATAAAGTAGAAATTGTCAGATAAATTTTTAGGCGCGTAAAATTAAAATAATACTAATTTATAGGCTAGCTACGTGTCGATAAAATACATATCATAACTTCATAAAATGTCATTTTTTTTTTCCTGCACAAGTATTTTGAAGGTTTGGACATTTTTAAAGTCACGCTAAAAGATAGAGCCATAAATTACAATTATTTCATAACTTAATAATGTAGACTTTTATGTACTAGATAATTAAATAAAAGCCTGTAATTATACATCAATTAATAGGCAGTTTCTGTAGATATGCTAAATTAACAATGTAATTTGATTCTAAAAAAAAATCAAAAAAAGCCAATGTAAACTGAAAAGTAGTTTCCCCTTTTTAAAGTTAGCAACAGTAACTTGAAGAAAATCAAGTGTACGTGGCTTAATATTTTATTGAATAAATAAATTTGATTGGAGTCATTTTTTTTTTTTTTTTTTTTTGATCGGGCAAAGTCATGTTAGATGTTAGTAATTAGTTCCCCATCCACTCCAAGAACCAGCTTATCTCTCCATTCTCCAAATCCACCTTATATCTCCAATCTCCAATTCGCTCCCAAGAGGGATCGAACCCGGGTCACTTCACTTAAGTGAGGACCCGGTGGCCAGTGGACTAAGCCCCCTAGTTGATTGGAGTCATTTAATAAATTTATTCTTTAGTTGGTTGTATGCAATGTTAAATCTGTGAGAGAGTCATCGCAGAGTCAAGTCTTTGACGATAATGGTGGGAAGTGGTTGCATCATAAATTCTACAACGTCAACTGTCTGTCGAAGGCACCAAACAAATACACACTAACTCGATTACTAACATATATATATATATATATATATATATATATACAGGGAGAGGTTCAAATAAGAACCACTAAATAAAATTAGAACGGAGAACCATTTTAAGCCATTCGATCATCAAGATCTACGGTGGATGCATCATCTTGGTGAATGAATGCAGATTCTGGGTTCGAATCCTGAAGGGAACAAAAAATTTATTATTTTCGGATGCATTAAATTTAATAGCGAATGCATTAATTTATATAGCAGATGCATTGATTTTAATGATTCTTATGTTCTCACGATAAGTGTGGTTCTCACTATAACTGCACCCATTATATATATATATATATATATATATATATATATATATATATATATATATAGGGAGAGGTTCAAGAAAGAACCATAAATAAGAAAAGACCGGAGAACCATTTTCAGCCATTCGATCATCAAGATCTACGGTGGATGCATCATCTTGTTGGATGAATGCAGATCTTGGGTTCGAATCCTGAAGGGAGCATTTTATTTTTTATTTTTTTAGTGCATTAATTTTAACAGCGAATGCATTAATTTTTACAGTGGATGCATTAGATTTGATGGTTCTCCCGTTCTCACAAATAATGTAGTTCTCTCTAGAACCACACCCTATATATATATATATATATATATATATATATATAGGGTGTGATTCTAGAGAGAACTACATTTTTTGTGAGAACGTCAGAACCATTAAATCTAATGCATCCACTGTAAAAATTAATGCATTCGCTGTTAAAATTAATGCACTCAAAAAAATAAAAAATAAAATGCTCCCTTCAGGATTCGAACCCAGGATCTGCATTCATCCAACAAGATCTAATCGAATGGCTGAAAATGGTTCACCGTTCTTTTCTTATTTATGGTTCTTTCTTGAACCTCTCCCTATATATACATATATATATATATATATATATATTCTCACAATTAAAAAAAAAACATATCTATCATCGGACTAGATTCTAATGCAATTACCGTAAAGAATAGATTACTAATATAAATTTGGTACAAATAATTAAATAATTTCTCCAAGTTCAGGCTATATAAAAATATAGTATATAGTATAAATTAAAGTTGAGGCTATAAACTAAAATTTGCTAAAAGTTAAAGTTAAGGCTATTAACTTGACTTCATGCCACCAGCATCCCCCATTAGGAGGACTCTTCGATCCACTATAGTGCGATGGGATCCTCTGAAGTTTCCTTGGGTGAAGCTAAACATTGATGGATCTTATGACACACAGATGCATCATGTTGCGGGTGGAAGAGTGGTCCGTGATCACACTGGCGCTCTTCTGCTTGCTTTCTACACTCTGTGTGAGGCTTCCTCTAATTTTGAGGCTGAGCTTGTTGCGTTGCTTGAGGGTCTTAAGCTAGCTGTCACGTTCTCTGCTCCAGTGGCGGATTCAGAATTTTCAAATTGAAGGTGCGAAAAATAATTGCATTATTATAAATATAAAAAATATTTAATAATAAAAATAAACATAGCCAAATATTGTTTAATTTTGAAGTTTATGGTTTATTTTTTAAATTGGGTTTATATATTTCTTTGAGGTTATACTTTTAATTGGGAGTGTAGAAACTAAATCGAAAATAATTTACATATAAATATTAATACTATTTAAAAAATTCTTTTTTTGGGGGGGATGCATCTGCACCCCCATGTTCTTAACTGGATCCGTCACTGCTCTGCTCATATTTGGGTTGAGCTGGATGCTGCAGCGATCGCATTGCTCATGTCTGCTGGGCACCATGGTCATGCTAATATCCGTCATTCTGTTGCCTGGATTCGACAGCTTATTCGCCACTGGCAGGTTCGTTTCACTCACATCCACTGCGAGGGAAATCGGCCTGCGAATTTTATGGCTAGGCAGGGGCACCAGGCCCCGGCGTTGACTACGTTTGATTCTGGATCTGCTCCTCGTTATTTTCTTGCTCTGGTTATGATATATAAGCTTGGTTATCCTAACTTCATATTCAGATATCATGTTGATAGTTAGTCTTTTTTTTTTTGTTCTCATCTGATTTTGTCTTATTTGTCTTTTGGGTGTAGTCATTTTTGGCCTATATCTATGTATGGTTCTGTTTTGTCTGGTCTTGTTTCCGCCTTTGGTCTCTATTGGACGTTGTCACTTTTGGGCAGCGTTATGTTTGAGATTTTGATTGATGTTTATTTTACAGGTTGGGGGTCTGCCTAACCCTTTACCCCCTTTGAGTGTTTTCTTAAAAAAAAAAAACCCTATAATTAACCCTATCTCTTTTCGTAGAGTAAATTTCACTGCAATTTTCCACAAAAAAATATAATCACCACAATAATCAACCCTTATATATTTATGTTTGTATGTGTACACACACACACACACACACACACACACATAGATGGAGGATCCCGTGAGAACCAAATCTTTTTGTGATAACGGAGAACCATGAATAAATACATAAAATACATGAACAAAAGACAGACAGACATAAACATCGTTGTTCATGTATTTTTTATTTATGAACAAATATATAAAATACATGAATAAAAGACATGTAATACATGAACATCTTTATTCATGTGTTTTTTATTTATGAACAAATACATAAAATACATGAACAAAAGACAGTAAAACATGTATATCGTTGTTCATGTGTTTTTGTTCATGTATTTTATGTATTTGTTCATGGTTCTCCATTCTCACAAAAAGATGAGTTCTCACAGCATCACACACACACACACATGTGTGTGTGTGTGTGGTTAGTATCTATGAAGAAATTAATTTTTGGCGAAATTTAGAAACGTTGAACTAATCAATAATTTTGATAAACATACCAATAATTTTATTGAACAAGATTTTGGTTTGGGGTTCGAATCCTGGAATGCGAGATTTTCAACAACTAAGTCTATTCATCAAAATTATTGACATGTACATCACAATTATTGACATGTTTATCAAAATCTCGACATTAAATATATTCTTAATTATTAACCGTTTGATTGAGCTATTTTAATGGTTGAGATTGTTTCTCCTTTCTAACAACATTTGCATTTCTCCATTGAACCTTTATATATATATATATATAGATTTATTTTTTCTTTTTTGAATGTTTTAAATATATAGGTTGGTTTTCATAAAAGGTAATAATAGTATTTCAAAAAAAAAAAAAACTCATTTACTAACATACTCCTATTTAACACTTTGAATACTTTATATTAATTCATTATGATCGATAAAGAATAAATATAAGCATATTAGGAAGTTTGCCGATTAATTTCATTTTTTAATAATTTTCTTAATCATTGTACAAATTGAAAATTCCAATTAATCTATATAATTGGGACGGATAGAGTGTATATTTATGTACGCCCTCCGTCTCATGAAATTAATTAGTCCTCTATTTTCTTTTCGAGATGTCTCATATTATAGTCGACTTTCTTAATTTGAATTGTTTTAATACTTTCTTTTAGTAAAATAATCCTTATTTAATATTTATGAAGATAAGATGTGAAGCAATAAATAAAAGTAAAATGAATAATTGCATATAAATAATATTTATATTAATATGTGGTGAAATTTAAGCAAAAGTGGAATATTATAAGTGGGACGTAGGAGTATATAAATACCCTTGAATAGTCACCGCCAAACCAGTTTAATTGTTGTTCCACTCTCTCACTATATGCTTATCCCTCTCTATCTAACTTCCGCCCCCATAGTTAATACCAATCTTCGTTGTTCATAGAAATATTATAACCCAAAAGAAATCCTTCATGATAGCTGCAAACCATCTACGTACTTGAACCAAAAACATATATATTCTGCAGAAAAGCCAAAAGAAAAAAAAAATTGGAAATGAGTCATCAATCTGGTTCGAATTTCTCGATGGGCGGCGAAGAAGAAGATGAGGAGAAGAAGAAGAAATCAGGAAAGAGGAAAACAGTGGGAATAGGGAAAATGTTCTCGTTTGCAGATAGCTATGATTATTTTTTGATGTTTGTTGGATCGATTGGTGCGTGTGTGCATGGTGCCTCAGTCCCAGTTTTCTTCATTTTCTTTGGGAAAATGATTAATATCATTGGCTTGGCCTATCTTTTCCCTCAAGAAGCTTCTCATAAAGTAGCCATGGTATCATCTCTCTCTATCTCTCTCCACAAACACACACAGCCTCTCACAAAAATACTACTCCAAGAAATAAGTATTTCAATTTTCAAGTCAAATAAATATAAAAGAAGTTACTAACTTCAAGAAATCTATGTTTCTTATACGAGGAATGTTTTTTTTTTTTTTTTTTTTGGGAGAAAGTAAGTATTTAGGGATAGTCTATTTTGAATTATATAATAGATAAATGAAAATAATCAAAATTAATTTATCTTTTCTAATTAATTTTGAATTTATTTGACTATCTTATCCCTCAATCATATCATTCGAAATAAATCGCCTCCTTTTAGGTTATTAGGTGTATAATTTACTGATTTGATAATGACATAAGTATTCTGTTTAATCTGAAAAAAAATTGTAGTGCACATGATCATAAGAGAATTTGTTTAATTTATTGTTTAAACAAATGCATCAGTAGTCTTACTTAATTTGTTTTGATATAATGCCCCCTTGGGCATAACTAAATTAACATTTCTTGCATTGGCTGTCCAATTTTAAATGTGGTTTGTTCTATTCTGCAGTATTCATTGGACTTTCTGTATCTGAGCATTGTCATAATGTTTTCGTCATGGACAGGTAAATTAATACACATACTATTATATGAATTTTGACCAAACTATATAAGTGTGTGTGTTGATGATGATGATGATAATGTAGAGGTGGCTTGTTGGATGCATTCTGGGGAAAGGCAAGCTGCGAAAATGAGAATGGCATATCTTCGGTCAATGCTAAATCAAGATATTTGCATTTTTGACACTGAAGCCTCCACCGGCGAAGTCATTTCTGCTATTACAACTGATATTCTCATTGTTCAGGACGCCATTTCCGAAAAGGTACCTATTTTAGTTATTACTATTAGTATTATTATTTACCTCTCAAAACACAATAATTCATCTAATTATTTTTGTGTGCTACATAATAACTGTGTTTCCTAAAGTACTCCTAGCTACTACCAATTGTTAGAGTTTAATTAGCTGGTTTCTCATGTAAAAATACTATGCATTTGACTGTGTGGTTAGTGGTTACTATATATACACATGTTCCATTTAATGTGTTTTTAATAGGCTTCTATTTCTATACCTATTTTGAATTTGAACGTCTCTGTAATGGCCTATTGTAAATATTAAAATATTAATTCATCATTTTTATATTTTTAATTATTTTAATTGGGTCGGAGGTACATGTAATCTTGACGTTAGTTTTTATAATACTTGACATTTATTTATATTTTAAATACCATTTTTACCAATACATTATAAATACATAATTAGATAAGATTTTTACCGGTAGAAGTAAAACAACAAAATTAATTTGATGAGTCGATCGATGCGGTGTTCGCATTTATTTATTACGGGTTTCAAAAATGTATGGAAAATCTCTTTATAAACATATATCTTCGGCCCAATTATAACGGCTTAATTTCATTTTTTGAATGTCCTCAATATATATAGATTGATTTTCATAAAAGACCGTGCATTTTAACCCATTTATTAATATATCTCTATTTAATTCTTTAATTGATTTTAGCATTAATTCATCGTCAAAGCATAATTATAAATATATTAGGAAGTTTACTTGGCCAATATTCTTTTCCAATGATCTTATTAATCGCAATATACTTATGTGCCCTATTCATTCGAGCCTATTTTATTTATCGCAATATGTAAGCGTCTTTTATGAGTGTCAATACTTTAGATAATTAGGTTTTTGCTATTAGGAAGATTATATTATATTATATTATATTATATTTGTGGGAGAGGACTTTAATTTGAGGCAGCTTTAATTTCTCTGCAACTGACTTTTGTGGTGTAATGAATGCATATATATGTTACTCTCGTCTGCATTTATTTGGTTTGGTTAGATGGTTGGGCAGCGGGTTTGTGTCTCTCTTATATAAATAAGAACATGCCCATAAATATTTGTGGGTGCAGTTGGTAAGTAGAGAAATCAACGTGGCCGATGATTTATTATTTCACGTGGGTTGCCATTCTCGTTATCCCCTAATATTTCTCAAATTTGCTGCACATGTACTAATTTTTAAGTCTCTAAATGGATGTTATTCAAATATTTTTCTAATCTTTTACTATTTGTTATCACGTGGTTGCCATTCTTGTTATCCCGTAATATTTCTCAAATTTGCATTACATGTTTATTTTAAGTTCCTAAATTGATGTTATTCAAATATTTTTCCAATCTTTTACTATTTGTTATCACGTGGTTGCCATTCTTGTTATCCCGTAATATTTCTCAAATTTGCATTACATGTTTATTTTAAGTTCCTAAATTGATGTTATTCAAATATTTTTCCAATCTTTTACTATTTGTTATCACGTGGTTGTCATTCTTGTTATCCCGTAATATTTCTCAAATTTGCATTACATGTTTATTTTAAGCTCCTAAATGGATGTTATTCAAATAAATTTCCAATCTTTTAGTATTTGTTATCACGTGATTGTCATTCTTGTTATCCCGTATTTTTTGTCAAATTTTGGGTTACATGTTTATCTTAAGTTACTGCTAATTATTAAAATAAGATCGTAATTTTTATTATTTTCTAAAATGAGGACTATAAGTTACGAAATTTAAAAATGAGAACTATAACTTCCATTTTTCACATTTACACTCCTATTTCGGGCTATGGTAATGTGTTAAATAGGAGTATAAATGTAATTGATGAAAATCATAGTCCTCATTTTTTAATTTCATAATATATAGTCCTCATTTTTAATTTTATAACATATAGTCCTCCTTTTCAAAAATACTAAAAATTACGGTCCTATTTTAACAATTAGCACCTTAAGTTCCTAAATGGATGTTTCCAATCTTTTACTTTGTTATCACGTGACTAATTTGTTCCTACATAGATGTTATTAAAATAAAAAATTCTCTTATTTTTTTTGGTTATTGTCTTATCTGATAATTCTTGTGGACCCACGGTAGGCAACCTAATTTAACGGTTGATAATTTAATAAATTTAATAAATATTCTTTTTATTTCCCATTGGAATGAGATTCAGTGTACTATATTTTATGTCTCATTTCGTGTTTCACTTTTAATTTTATTTATTTTCTTATATTTTTTCTTCAACTTCAACTTTGTATGCTTTAATTTAATTTTGTGATTATTAACTAGGATTTATTTCATCAAATTAGGGTATATAATTATTTTTTATCATTTAATTTCACTTTTATTAGTTAATAATAGGTTCATAAATGTAAAGTCATGGTATATACTTTTTAAAAAATTTAAATTTTTAAAATAAAAATTAAATTTAATTCATAGTATTATAATAAATTAAAAAATGTTTTTAAAGTACTAGTATTAAATTGAAGTTTTATAAAAAAAAAAAGAAAAAGGAAAAACCCGTGAAAGCACATTAAAGTACTAGATATAAAAATGGGACATAGTGACACACATAAAATTGTGAGACATTGAATCTAATCCATTATGTAGCACGCAATTTTTGGAATAAATTATGCATGCGGCCGGTTACCCACCTTCATGTATATTGTAACAATCAATATCCAACTTTTAATCTTTATAAATTGTTTTAGAGAAATATTTATAATTATTTTACTTAAACCAAACTTTTAATCTTTATAATTTTTTTTTTGAGAGAAATCTTTATAGTAATTATTTTACTTAAACCAAAATTTAAACGTAAAGACCACTTTAGCTTTTTCGCCGATTGAACGTTACGCGCCTTCTGGTCACCTTTATTGCATTTTCTTATAAAGTAGTATCATAACTCGACTTCTATATATCATGTTGGTTATCTTATTCTCAAAAAGAAAAATGTTGATTATACACACTTAAACAACCAAAATTAAAATATATTCTATGGTCTACATTATTTTACAAAATAAGATAACTTATTCGATTCATATTGTGTTTAAAGGGTTATAAGAAGAAGAAAAATCAATTATATACATCATTAACCCTTACCCAAAAAATTCGATAATTACACAAAAAAATGCATGCATACACGAATTATAATGATCTGCATGTGTTTACATGATTACACGAATTCTTGTTACACAAAGAATTCGTGCAAAATAATAAAGGCAAAATAATAACATAAGCTGCAATATATTTCTATATTTTTATTTACATGGCTAAAATTTTATTTTATTAAGTGACATGGGCTACTATGGCCCTTTAACTCTACAATATATATGCAAAATTAGTGAGTTTAATTTGTACGTATATGCATCGCAGGTTGGGAAGTTTTTACACTATATAAGCCGTTTCATAGCAGGCTTCGCCATCGGCTTCCTCAGAGTATGGCAGATCAGTTTGGTCACACTTTCAATTGTGCCATTGATTGCCATTGCTGGTGGCATTTATGCTTACGTGGCAACAGGCCTTATCGCCAGAGTTCGCAAATCTTATATCAAAGCCGGAGAAATTGCTGAAGAGGTTCCACATTTCTTAACTATCAGTACTATATTCTTTGATTTCATTTCATATATGCATGCATTTATGTTATCTTTCTTATGTGATTTTCTTATCCCTTATTTTCTCACGATAAATATGACGTCAGGTGATCGGTAACGTGAGGACGGTGCAAGCATTTGCGGGAGAAGAGAAGGCAGTGAAGTCATACAGAGAATCCCTTTTGGAGACATACAAGTATGGGCGGAAAGCAGGGCTGGCCAAGGGCCTCGGCCTCGGCACTCTCCACTGCGTCCTCTTTCTTTCCTGGGCCTTGCTCGTCTGGTACACCAGCATCGTCGTTCACAAAAAAATCGCCAACGGAGGAGAGTCTTTCACCACCATGCTCAATGTTGTTATATCCGGCCTGTATGTAATCTCGCTTCATCCTTATAATCACATGCACGTTTCTAAATTGAGGACATTTTTAATTATGAGAAACGCTAATATATAACTCAGGTCACTTGGGCAAGCCGCACCGGATATCACGGCCTTCATACGGGCAAAGGCGGCCGCGTACCCTATCTTCGAGATGATCGAGAGGAACGGGGCGAGTAAGAGCAGCTCCAGAGATGGGAAGAAGCTGAGCAAAGTAGAAGGTCACATAAAGTTCAAGAATGTGATGTTCAGCTACCCGTCTCGGCCGGATGTGTTGATCTTCAACAAGCTGTCCCTGGATATCCCTCCCGGGAAGATCGTGGCGCTCGTCGGAGGCAGCGGATCGGGGAAGAGCACTGTGATATCCTTGATAGAGCGCTTCTACGACCCCTTATCTGGCCAAGTTTCACTTGATGGAACTGATGTGAGAGAGTTTGATCTCAAGTGGCTTAGACAGCAGATAGGTTTAGTGAATCAGGAACCTGCTCTCTTTGCCACCACCATCAGGGATAACATTCTCTATGGGAAACACGATGCCACCAATGAGGAGATCACACGCGCCGCCAAACTCTCTGAGGCTATCAACTTCATAAGCAACCTTCCTGATAGATTTGAAACTCAGGTACTTGAATGAATCATTTTTTTGTTGAATATGCATCCAATTTTGTAATTTTGATGGACTAATAGAAAGAAATGGATGTTGAGGTGGGGGAGAGAGGAGTGCAACTATCCGGTGGGCAGAAGCAGAGAATCGCGATATCTCGTGCAATAGTGAAGAACCCTTCGATATTGTTGCTGGACGAAGCCACGAGTGCGCTGGATGCAGAGTCGGAGAAGAGCGTGCAGGAGGCGCTTGACCGCGTGATGGTGGGAAGAACCACCGTGATCGTTGCACACCGTCTCTCCACAATCAGAAACGCTGATGTGATTGCTGTTGTGCAAAATGGGGCAATAGTCGAGACTGGAAGCCATGAAGATCTCATCTCGAGGCCAAACAGTGCCTACGCTTCACTTGCTCAGCTGCAAGAGACCGCTTCCCTCACTCGCTTGCCCTCTCACGGATCTGCAATGGCCCGCCCTCTAAGGTACATAACAATTTCATCTCCCAATCTCTAATGCATAATATAAGTACTATATAATTAAGGGAGATGAAATTTTGTAAGTAATAAAAGTGAGTTGCAGTATTAGGTACTCCCGGGAAGGTAGCATAAGGTATTCAAGGGAGCTATCGCGCACAACAAGAAGCCTGGGTGCAAGTTTTCGATCTGAGAAATCTGTGAGCAGATTTGGTGGTGATGGAGCCGAGAGGCCACCCAAGGTGTCTTCAAAGAGGCTGTATGCGATGGTGCGGCCTGACTGGTTCTACGGCATCTCCGGCACAATCTGCGCCTTCATTGCCGGCGCGCAGTTCCCTCTCTTCGCAGTTGGCGTCACTCAAGCTCTCGTATCTTACTACTTGGATTGGGACACCACGTGTCGAGAAGTCAAGAAGATCGCCTTCCTCTTCACCGGAGGCGCTATTCTAACTGTAATCGTCCACGCCATCGCGCATCTCAGCTTCGGGATAATGGGAGAGCGCCTCACTCTTCGTGTTCGAGAGAAGATGTTCACTGGTATATATCTCCTTTCTTTCTTACTTTTTAATTGCTATATGTTTTAGTATGATAGTAACATTAATTAAGATGAATGCAGCCATGTTGAGGAACGAGATCGGATGGTTCGACGACGTGAACAACACGAGCGCCATGCTCGCGTCGCGGCTGGAAAGTGAGGCGACGTTGTTGAAGACGGTGGTGGTTGATCACTCCACCATTCTACTGCAGAATGTAGGCCTTGTCCTTACCTCATTCGTTATCGCCTTCATGTTGAACTGGAGGCTCACTCTTGTCGTCATCGCCACCTATCCTTTGATAATCAGTGGTCATATTAGTGAGGTATGCATCTACAACCTACTTCATACAAGAACCTAGCTCAGTCAAACTGAGTTGCTGCTCTTTTCAACTTCAGAAACTCTTCATGAAAGGCTATGGCGTCGACCTGAACAAAGCGTATCTGAAAGCTAACATGCTTGCCGGAGAAGCCGTGAGCAACATCCGCACTGTAGCAGCGTTTTGCTCGGAGGAGAAAGTCGTACATCTCTATGCACAGGAGCTTATTGAGCCATCGAGGAGTTCATTCAGGCGCGGCCAAGCTGCAGGGATCTTTTATGGAGTCTCTCAGTTCTTCATCTTCTCATCCTACGGTCTTGCCTTGTGGTATGTATACATATTTACTAAATTAATCTCTATCAACCGGAATACCAATTAATCTCAAACTCATTAAAACTAGGTATGGTTCTACTCTGATGGAGAAGGGGCTCTCCGGGTTTAAGTCAGTGATGAAATCATTTATGGTGCTGATTGTGACGGCCTTAGCTATGGGCGAGACACTAGCCATGGCGCCGGACCTTCTCAAGGGCAACAGAATGGTGGCATCCGTGTTTGAAGTGCTGGATCGGAGGACTGAGATTGTGAACGACGTTGGAGAAGAGGTTGCACGAGTTGAAGGCACAATCGAGCTCAAGGACGTTGAGTTCAGCTACCCCTCGAGGCCTAACGTCATGATTTTCAAGGACTTCAGCTTGAGAGTTCACTCTGGAAGAAGTATGGCACTTGTAGGCCAGAGTGGTTCAGGCAAAAGCTCTGTCATTGCACTCATTCTCAGATTCTACGATCCCACTTCTGGGAAAGTATTGGTAGACGGTGAGTTCTCTGATTTCTTATTTCAAGATTTGCTATGCATAGTCAGAACTCAATTGCATGTAAGATATTATTCAATGCAGGAAAGGACATAAAGAAGCTGAAGCTCAAGTCACTAAGGAAACACATAGGGTTGGTGCAGCAAGAGCCAGCTCTGTTTGCCACATCTATCTATGAAAACATTCTGTATGGCAAAGAGGGAGCCACAGAGTGTGAGATAATGGAAGCAGCAAAGCTTGCAAACGCGCATAGCTTCATCAGCGCCCTCCCGGAAGGGTACTCGACCCGGGTCGGGGAACGTGGGGTCCAGCTCTCCGGAGGGCAGAAGCAAAGGGTGGCCATTGCGAGGGCGATTCTAAAGAACCCTTCGATCCTGCTCCTGGATGAAGCGACCAGCGCTCTGGATGTGGAGTCGGAGCGCGTGGTGCAGCAGGCCCTCGACCGGCTGATGAAGAACCGGACGACGGTGATGGTGGCGCACCGGCTGTCGACCATCAAGAATGCGGATCAGATATCGGTGTTGCAAGACGGGAAGATCATCGAGCAAGGGACTCATTCAAGCCTTGTAGAGAACAAAGAGGGTGCCTATTATAAGTTGATAAACCTGCAGAGGCAACATCAACACTAACTGCTTTCAGCTATACACATTTTTTTCAACAAATGTAAGTGATTGTCTTTGTTGGAAAGTATTGGACGTGATGTTTATTAATTTGACATGTTTAATTGATGTATGCTGAAATCGCAAAAGCAATAAAATCTTTCATACGTGTGTATAATACGTGTGTTATACAAATTCATTATCTTTAGGCTGCGTTTATTTTGATTGTAAATTTTTTTCATAATCAAATTCATTATCTTTAGGGTGCGTTTATTTTGATTGTAAATTTTTTTCATAATAATCTAATTTCATACGCCCACAAGACTTTTTATGAATAATACAATCAGCTCGCCAGACATATTATGTCGAACAGATCCGTTCGCCAGAACCGATCCCTTCAACAGAATTTATCAGTTCGTCAGTTATATAGTATATGAATTACCATGTAATTAATTTACAATTACACATAGGAAATTCTAACTTCGACCGAATTCTAAAAAATTAAAAAGTTCATGTATTTTTTTATCAAAAAATAATGTTGGTTGAAAAGCAAATTTGGATATATTTCAAATACTTATAGGCAATTGCAATTACACTATATAAATTAAATATGACACATATATGAGTAATTTCTTTATGTCGTTGCTTGCACCAACTATACACGACTCAAACTAGAGTCATTGTGTGTGATCATCGCCGTATAAGACAAAAAAATCGAATTTGAAAGATACCCTTAAGACAACAAATGCCACTGTCGATAAACATGGTAAAATAAGATATGCACAACATAGAGTCAACCTTCCACTCATTCAGCAAATGTTATAACCGAAAATAAATTCATTCTCGCTGGGAATGCATTTGATGCTACCAATGTAAAATATTAAATTTCCATTTTTGGTGTGCATGAATTATACCTAGTCGGCTTATAATGTTGTGTGCAAATCAACGGTTACACAAATATATCAAAATCTGATATAGAATGAAGACCCTGGTTGGGTTTGTTTGTCAACATTAATTACATCCAAATAGAAGCCGAACACCAGATAATGACAATCTTACATCCAAAGGTGATAAGGACCTTCATATAATATTTTATTCACTTCAACACACAATAAATATCCCATAACTTTTGATTAAGAGGTTTTTCAATCTATATTCCATACAAATGAGTTGAAAATTATAAATGAAAAGCGATGTAAAAGAATATTTAGATTTAATCTTAGCCAGTTGAGTGTTTATTATTTTTTTTGAGGAAACAGTTGAGTGTTGATAAACTATATCACACGAGACTTTAAAAATAATACACATGTCAACGATCATCAAATAGAATATTGCAGTAAACCGAAGCATCACTACTTCAGCGCCTCATCAGCATCACTACTTGAGCGCCTCACCTGCCCAGCCCATATGCTCTTAATTAATCAAGTGCAACCAACTACAAGACAATCACCTAATCCAGTATTAGTGCATCGATCTATCGACAAATTAGTCTTACTCACAACGCACAGTTGGGTAAACAAGAACCCTAAAACGATATTCGATCACATGAAGCTTGAAAAAGCAGGTTCAACCGGACACTAAAACATCCATTATGCTCGTTACGGAACAGCAATAGACTTCATACTAAGATATCGACACAACAGATATATCAGAGCATTTTCCTACCAGGTGCTCAGTGCTCTTAAATAAGTACAATACATATCTTGTCAGAATCTAAGCTGCTAGTTGATAATATATATGCTTGGGTACTTAAAAGTAAAGGGGAAGTCAATTGATACTTACAGACAGAGGTGTCTCCCTAACTTTCTTTCATTGGATAACAAGTTATAACATGAACCAGCATCTAGCTACATTCCGATCTACACTGGTCCTGTCCCTCTCTTACACAAGATTTCATACAACACATTAGTTGCAATGTTGCATATACAAATCTTTATGACATTGAAATTAAACATGACGCATTAGTATTATTCTGAGAGCCTATTCATGAATGGCCATCTTTAGGCAAGTCACCTCTCAACCATCATGCAACACTAAGCAGTAAGCAGACAGCATAATCAGGTGTATGAGCATATACTAGTGCATTCAACAAGCAATTAACTTCTGTCCAGATACAGCACCCTCTTCCAGCCTTTTGTTGAAACAACAATCGTCCAAATTATCAGCAAATAGTTAATATTTCTACGCTGCTCATTCCAACATAATCTCTTAACACTTGCTCAACAATCTACCATCTATAGGATGTAGTGAAGAAGCGTGACAGGATCAATTACTTTTGCCTCATATGTTACTGATATTACACTTATCATGAATGATTAGCAACACACTCTATCTATACAGCTTTAGTTAAAGACTTAAAGTATCAGTTAAGAGAAGGATTTCTTAAGGCAGCTAATAGTTTCCTGTAAGTAAGCACAAGATAAATTCCTAAAATCACTTTGACATTAGTTGGGAATGAAGTATCTCCACAGAAAAAAGTACCTGCCTCAGCAACTGAAATATACATGAGCAAGAAAGCACACCACTTGATGCCGGTTTTCCAGCACATCGGAAGCAAAGAAATATACTTATTTAACTAGTATTCTAAATCCCCTATCTAGCCTGATCCTGTGCGACACGCAATAAACATGTCAAACAAGAGAATGAGCAGAATCTTGTGCCCAAGGTGTGTGATACGATAACATCCTATCCTACACCAACCATGGAACTCCCTAAACTTCAATAGGGTTCTCGTTTCCTTCGTGCTTCTTCAATGGTGAGATGGGAAGATTCTTGGCTCCGTCATCCTCATCACAACCAGCATTACTCACCAACCTCCTAACTTCCTTCTCATGGCTACCCTTGCTTAAACCATCTTTCTTGTCCTTATTCAACACATTCCAAAAGAAGTCTGTCAAAACATGCTCATAGCTAGGCATCTTAGCATAACCGGGGAAGTAGTTAATGTCGATCACAAGGTATCTATTCCCAATCCTAGTATCCCTAATCACATCAAAGTTGAACAAATGCAACCCCATCGCGATCCTCAGCCCCCTCGCGATATCCACCAGCAACTTCATTGGAGGGTTCTCCGTTTTCCCATCCTCCAAATCCATCATCTTGTAATACGTATCCCTACTCCTCTCCACACTATTCAAATTCGAAACCTGCGAGAACAGCAGCAAACCCTTCAAATTCCTCAAATTCTCCTCATTCACATCCGGCAACGACTTCCTCTTCACACATTTCACATACTCCCCCACGACATACACCTTGAATATAACCCCACCGTGATTGACAAACTCCTGGAGCACCACCGGAGGCTTCAGCTTACTCAGCCCGTCGCGATTGTAAACCAGCGACATTTTGTGCGATTTCGCGCTGCCGTCCGCCACCAGCGGCTTCGCAATCACCGGGAACTTGAGCCCCTCCCCATCCAAGTTCACCTCCGCCACCGCCCGAGCATCGTAGGCGGCAATCTGCTTAGGGATCCCAAACGACACCGCATCGTCGCATTCCAAGACGCCCAACTCCGTGACCACCTGTAGCATGGAAATGCGATTGTGGAGCCGCTCAATTGCATCGGGTGAATCGATAATCAGGACGTTAGGGTTATTGGCGGAGTACTCGGCGAGCTGCCGCCGCCACTCCGCGCCGTAGATTTTGTGGAGGAGCAAATCAAACGGCCCCTGCTCGATTAAGGGCTTCTCCAAATCGATCTTGATGAGATCGATGTTCTTCTCCTTGGCGACATTTATGAGAGAGATTTGGATGAAGCTTGCCTGTTTCTTGGAAGCCAAAGCGTAGCCTACAGAGAATCTCCGCCCCATTGGCCCCTCCATGAAAATATTTGTTGGAGAAATCGATGATTTTGGATTGGTGAAAGGAAAATCGCTCTCATAACCATTCAAATTTAGGTGTTTTTTCGGAATGGGTGGAATTCGGCTAGGTTAGGCTTTCGTGAACATTTGTGTAATTCAATTAGTTCCGTTCCGTAGGCATACAGAGCTCTGCATGTTCGTGTGTGCGCGAATCTTTTTCCAGAGAGACAGAGAGGGAATAGATGGAGAAGGCAGGAAAGTGAAGCTTCTGATGAGATATTGGAGTTATAAAATTTATTATAATCTGAGGACCTGTTTTCAATTTTAATAATTGTTTGGTACAAGAATATAGTACTACTTTTATACTACTCCCCCGTCCCATTAAAATTGGTCACATTTCTTTTTTGGTCTGTCCCATTAATTTGGTCACTTTCTTAAAATGGAAATATTTAATTTAATTAAATCTAATTAAAAATAACTAAATTTAAACCTTAATTAAATAAGGAGCCCTCAATTAGAAAAACACACACTCAGCCTCCTCACATCCCACCCCACCCCCGCCGCCCACACCCCCTGACCCCCGCCACCGCCCATTCACTGAGCCCCCGCCACCCACCTCTCTCTCTCAGCCTCCTCCTCCTCCCTCGCAATCACCCCCAAAACTCCACCGCTGCCTCCCTCTCCCGTCGGAGTCACGGCTGCCACACCCGTCACCCCCTCACCCTCTCTCTCGCCCCGACGGAGGAGGGTCTCCCTCCTCTCTGTCTTCCTCCGAATCTCTTTGCCTGCTCCAGACAGGACGGCGACGGCGACCACCGACACAACACGTCTGCCCCCTGCCGCCACCACCTCCCTCATCTCTCTCCTCTCTCTCTTCCTCTGAATCTCTTCGCCTGCTCCGGACGGGACGACGGAAGAGTCACTGCTACCGCCATGCCCTAGATCCCCAATTCACAACTCACGAAAGTAATCTTACCCAGATCTGTGATTTAAGACGACGGCGCACTCAAATTGTTTTTGGGAGGAATTAATGTTTCTTTCTTGAATGGTTTCTGTTATTTGAATTGTTTGCTTGAATTGTTTATGTGAATTGTTTCTTGAATTGGGAGGGAGACGAGGAAGACGAGGGGGACAAAGGGAGACGAGGGTGGCGGCGACTTCGCCGAAGGAGGGGGTGGGTGGCTGATGCCGGCGACTTCGCCGGAGGTGGGTGGCAGTGGATGAAGAAGAAAGTGAAAAGAGGAAGAAATTATTTTAATTAACTCAATAATTTGATGGGGCCCACTCAATTAAATCATAACACTCAATTTCTTAATATCTGTGCCGAAAAGAATGTTGCCATGTTTATTGGGACGGAGGGAGTATTCAATAATTACAACAATATTTAGGTCTTGTATGATCTTATGATATAGATTTTTTCTTGGGTGTTCCTTTTTATTGATAAATTTATCATGAGAAAATAAAGATTAATAATTTATTTTTTTAATGTTTGTTTTCTTTTTATTTTTCATAAAATAAAATTTCCTCATTTTTTTATTTCTTCTTTTAACTCTAATGGTGTGTTCTCTTTGGTTGTAAATTTATCATGAGAAAATGAGGGATAACTAAAATTTCACTCTTTAAACCTTTCCTTTCTTTTTCCTCATTTTCTACTTAACCATTACTCATTCCACATTTTCATTACAAAGGAGGGATACTATTATTATACTCCCTCCGTCCACCAATTCAAGGCCTACTTGCCTTTTTGGTCCGTCTACGAAAACAAGGCCTGTCTATTTTTGGTAAGTTTTTATTCATTATTTAATAAAAAAAGTCAAAGATTCTTTACAAAAAATGTGGGACCATTTCTCCACTCAACTAATAAAAATACACTTTTTCTTAAAAAGTGGGACCCTTTCTCCACTCAACTAATAAAAATACACTTTTTTCTTAAAACCCGTGTTTTTTCGTATAGGCCTTTAATTGGTGGACAGAGAGAGTATTATTTTTGGAGGGATAATATTATCCCTCCTTTGTAGTGAAAATGAGGAATAAGTAAGGGTCAAGTAGGAAATAAGGGGGAAAAAAAGAAGAAGGATTTAAAGGATGAAATTTTGTTTATCCCTCATTTTGTCATGATAAATTTACAACCAAAGAGAACGGAACCTAAAAATATAATATTATCCTCTATTTTTGGCCTAAATTGTAATAATATTATCTCTCATTATAGTGAAAAGAAGAATGAGAAATGTTGAAATTTTCATTAAGGTTGGTTTACTTTGTTTCTAAAATTTCATTGGAAAATGATGAATAAGAAAATATTTTTTTTTCTCTTTTTTTTAATCATATGTTTACTAGAGATGAAAAGATGAGAAAATATTGAAAAATATTTTCACACTCTTACCCTAGGATAATATTATCCAACATTGGTGACAAAATATTCGTGAGAAAATGAGGAAAAATGAGTTGCCCGAGAAAATATTTCGCCTTTCTCAGAGAAAATTTTCTATCATAGTAAACACATGAAAATGGTGAAAAATATGTAAAAATATATATTTTTTATCTCTTTTTCCATCAAAGTAAACGCACCATTAGTAAAAAAAATAAAGAAAAGATTTAAATAGTACTTCTTCCGTTCCAGCGAAGGTGAAGCGTTTCTTTTAGGCACGGAATTTAACGGAGTTATTGTTTAATGAAAAAAAATAAAAAAGTAAAATGAAAGAGAGAATGAATGAAAAAAAAATTAGGGTTAATTGCCCCTAAATACACCACATTTTCTTGAATTCTACAATTGCACATCACCTTTAAAATCCGCCTCTAAATACACCACATTTCCTTGAATTCTACAATTGCACATCACCTTTAAATCCGCCCCAAAATACATCACCTTTATATTTTTTCTGTTTTTGCACATGACTAAAAAATCATCAAGAAATAAATTAAAGTGTTAATTTATAAATTTAAATATCTTTTTAGTAGCAGAAATATAATAAAATAAAATTCTTTATTTATAAATTTAAATATCTTTTTAGCAGCGAAAATATAATAAAATAAAATTCTTTATTTATTTTTATAAAGAATTTTATTTTATTATATTTCTGCTGCTAAAAAGATATTTAAATTTATATTTAACACTTTAATTAGATTAGGGTGTTACCACTTTAAATGACGTGGCTTCCAGATTGGCAAAACTGTGTCGTTTTGAATGTTATGATCATATGTGTTACCATTTTATTAACGTGGACAATAATTGCATGTTCTCACACTAAGTATACTATGTATGCTTATCCCATATTTATTATTTCAGGTAAATGACATTGGAGGCGCGTGGAGAGTCGAATGGGTGCGTTGAACCTCTTTAAAAAAAATAAAAATAAAAAATGTTTCTTTCAAACTCATTATATTATTCATGTGGCACTTTTGATTATTGTAACTCTAAATTCCAAATTATATCGAATTCGTGTGAAATTTATTAAAATAAAAGTTTCCTTTTATTTTCTTAATGTCATGACTTGTTTATTTTTTTAATTCAAGTTCTTTCTAACAATTTATTAGAGAATTTATTTCTTTACGAAAATACTTTTATATATATATATATATATATATATATATAGGGAGAGGTTCAGGAAAGAACCATAAATAAAAAAAGAACGGAGAACCATTTTCAGCCATTCGATCATCAAGATCTACGGTGGATATATCATCTTGTTGGATGAATGCAGATCCTGGGTTCGAATCCTGAAGGGAGCAATTTTTTTTATTTTTTTGAGTGCATTAATTTTAACAGCGAATGCATTAATTTTTACAGTGAATGCATTAGATTTGATGGTTCTCCCGTTCTCACAAATAATGTAGTTCTCTCTAGAACCACACCCTATATAGTATATATATATATATATATATATATATATATATATATATATATATATATGATTTTAAACTTTATAAGAATTTTATTTTATTATATTTCCGCTGCTAAAAAGATATTTAAATTTATAAATTAACACTTTAATTTATTTCTTGAGGATTTTTTAGTCATGTGCAAAAACAGAAAAAATATAAAGGTGATGTATTTTGGGGCAGATTTAAAGGTGATGTGCAATTGTAGAATTCAAGGAAATGTGGTGTATTTAGGGGTGAATTTTAAAGGTGATGTGCAATTGTAGAATTCAAGGAAATGTGGTGTATTTAGGAGCAATTAACCCAAAAAATTATTGCAAAAAGAAAACGACTCAACTTTATTGAAACGCATGAAGTAATTTTTTTGTCATCTCTTCTTTTCTCATGATAAATTTATCAACCAAATAAAATACATCCTAACAAAATTAGAAGTCATTGCAATTACCAAATTAAAAGAAATTTTTTTGATTAAGAATATCATTTTTCTACTCTAATTATAAGTATTTGCAATTTTCAAATGGTCGGAACGAGGCGCTGTTGTATGTGATCAGCGTAGCCACTGGTGACCAGTGGTAGGGGCGTCGTCGACGATGGCGTGTCAGTGTGGGGTGTCTGTGGACAACACTACAAGAAAAGCTATCGGACACCGACGGAATTACCGACGGAATTAATTCCGTTACAAAATAACGACCGAATAACGACGGATTAACGACGGAAATACTCTTTCATACATAGCGACGGATTTACCGACGGATTTACCGACGGGTGTTGGCGGGAATCTTTCCCGCTAAATTACCGACGGAATTACCGACGGATGTGCACCTTAGTGATGTGAGTCTCTTTCCCTCATCTCTCTATATTCATTAATGGCTTATGTGAAAGCAAAGCAATGAGCATTTATTTTTGTGTGTGGCAGCTTCGAACTGCTATGGCGACTCTTTTAGCAACAGCTAAATTTCGTGCGTATGTTCGAGGAGATATTGGCTAGGCTTCCACCTGGACCCACTGGACCCACTCCACCCACTGGACCATCATCTTGATTATGTTGTGTTTTTGTATTTTGAATACTTGAATATTTCTATTATATATTTGTGAACACTTGAATATTTTGTTAAGTTATGACCATTCGAATGCTAATTTAAATTTCATTTGGTGTTTTCGATATTGATGGTTATATAATTGAAAAGAAGCGTGTAACAGGACGTCGTTAAATTGTATAATGCAAATTAAAAAAAAAAATGTATTAAAAAATACCGACGGAATTTAATTCCGTTGCTAATACCCGCACGAAAATTACCGACGGAATTTGATTCCGTTGCTAATACCCGTACGAAAATTACCGACGGAATTTGATTCCGTTGCTAATACCCGCACGAAATTTACCGACGGAATTTGATTCCGTTGCTAATCGCGACGGAAAATTCCGTTGCTATTTCCGTCGTTAAGTCTAGACGACGCCGTCGTCGTCCCCTCGCAGCCGACGGGCATTCCGTTGCTATTTCCGTCGGTAATTTAGCAACGGATTTAATTTCCGTCGGTAAAAATTTTACCGACCATATTTTAAGCGACGTACGCGCGCCGTCGTTAATCCGTCGGTATTAGTTTTTAGCAACGGAATTTTTGACTTTACCGACGGAATTTTCCGTCGGTAATCGGTCAGATTCTTGTAGTGCAAGGAGAAAAGAGTTCCAAAATTTAGATGCGTATAAACTTGCGAGATGAAGAAGAGGGAGACTGTCTCATACGTAAAATGAGAGAAAATGAGACTCCTAAATTTGTGAATATTAAGTTTAATTTTTTTTATTAATATGAATTATGAAATTATTAAAAGACTTCTTGAAATTTTGAAAATTTCAGGCGACCCCCTCTTAGCTCCGTTTTTAATCACACCGTTCAATTTTCACAGTCGAGTGCTAACTCAATTGCTGTAAATTTCTCTTCTTCTTTTTTTGTTTAAAACAATATAATTTTATCCTATTATTTCATCATTTTCACATAAATACCGCAACATATGAATAATTACATAGTAATGCCCGTACAATCATTGTTTTTTTCAAATACCCCTCTACTATGGTTGAGAGTTGTTAGGATAAAAATTTAAAACATTAGTTTCTATTAGATCTCAAAATCCTATAAAAATGATGAACACAAATGAGTTTAGGCTAGGAAGCTGAATTGTCAATGAGTTTAAAAATGAAAGAGTAAATCTGATAAGGCTGTTGTGGAGGCTGGCGAATGAGCTTAATTTGATAACTTCATTAGGAGTCCAGTTTGATGGGCTGAGACTAATCTTAAAGACTTTGGGTAACTGCTCCAATTAGAATGTCACAGTTAAATAATGAAACATTCATTACGAGGAAGCTAAATTGTTCTGCCGATGCGAACCAACCCAGGTCTATAATTTGTTTACAAACAAATAAAGCTTTTCGATCTAAGTTGTGAGAGTCATCTTGGTTGAAGGATGGTTCCAACTAAATTAGAGTTGTGATCACAATGAGGCTTAGTAAAGATAGTCTTTGCGCTCCCCTAATAGATTGAGATAATCAGTTTCAGGAACTATCTAAGACTAACCAAGTGCACAAATTGATCCCCCAAATTATTTATAATTGCTTCTTGTGTTTCTTTTAACAACTTCATACTCACTTGTACATCTTACCACTCTCCTGTTTAGATTTAATGGTTGATCAAACACTAATTATGCAGTTGTTCGGTTATAAATTTATAATGATATAAAAAGTATTTTGGGCACACACTAAAGATTGCCTATTATATCTTCATTATATACTTTCTTTGTTCCATTATTAATGGCTCGTATTTTTTTTTTGGATTGTCTCAACCTAAATAGCCCATTTCCTATTTGGAAAAAAAAATAAGGAGTGAATGAAGATGTTAAGTGACCTCCTACTTACCTAAACTAATTGGACCTGAGGCTATCCCTAAAATCATTTCACTTTTTCTCCTTGAATAGATCCGCCGCTTCATCTCTCTCTTGCACTCCCGCCACTTCTCTACTGTGGGTGCATTATCTTGCTGGATGAATGAATCACCTAGGTTCGAATCTTGGAGGGAGCAAATTTTTTTCCAATTCATTAATTTGACAGTGTGTGCATTAATTATACTCATGTTCTTACTAGATCCACATCATATATATAGTGTTAGCATCTAGTGAGATTGCTATTTTCCGTGAGACGTGAGACTAAAGAATAAGTCAGTACATAGTGATGAATAAAATAGTATATAGTGTTGAATAACGATATTAAAAAATTAATAAAATTTTCGATCCCTCCAGGATTTGAGCCCACGTAAAAATTTTCTCCCTCCAGATAAATATAAGTCATATGATACATTAAATCAACACCTACAAATTAATCTAAGATCTCATCATATATGATGGATCTCATTGGAATCATTCCCTATATGTATATACTCTTTTATTGTATAGAGTACATTAGTTACAATTTCTTGTTAATTGCATACCCCCTCCGTCCACTAAAAACAATCAATTTTGACCATTTTGGGATGTCCACAAAAATTAGTACATTTTCATTTTTGGAAACTTTATTTCGCATGGTGGAACTTTTTCTTTAGTCACAATACAATTAATTATCATTATAAAACTATTTTTTAAGTGAGACTTTTCTTCACTCACAATACACTATACACTAATCATTTTTATCAAAATTCGTATCGTTCTCTTCTAGACTTATTTTTAATGATCGGAGGGAGTATATATTAATGAGGATCATATAGATCTCAACCCTCCTATTGTAACGTAGTACTCATGTATCTTACGGTGAAAACTAGATCCTTTGAACAAACACATAAAATACGTGAACAAGATATTGTGAACAATTGTAATACATAAAATACATGAACAAAGATGGTTGAATCTTGTATACACGTGAACATTTAATTGTTCACGATTTGACTATCTCTTGTTCACGTATTTTATGTGTTTGTTCATAGGATCTAATTTTCACTGTAAGATAGAGTTTACACTTGAACCAAACTCTCTCTCTCTCTCTCTCTATATATATATATATATATATATATATAGGGGTGGGCTACCGTGAGAGCACATCTTAAAATAAGAAATAGTAAGAGCAATTTTTAATGTATGAATTTTATGTAGAACACGTATGAATTCGTTGTATAAAGCTATGAATTGTGAAAAATAAATTTTTGTTACCTTTGGGATTCGAACTCCATAAATCCATCCAACAGGACTACGAATCACCCGTAGATCTTGATGATCTAAGGGCTGAAAATGATTCTTATTTTATATCTTAAGAAATGCTCTTATTTTAGCCCTTCCCTATATATATATATATATATATATATATATATATATATATATATCATATGCAATATGCAATAACGTGTTTTGGACTCAATGCATTTATACATTTTTATGTTCAACACTGTCATATGCAATATGCAATAGTGTATGGTACTAGGCGAGGCAGGGGCTAGGGCATGGCGGTGGTTGGCCGTCGTCACCGGGAATCGAGCAGGAAAAATTGAGAATTTAGGGCTCTATTCTTGTATAGAGAGTCGTGGGGCGAAGTGCGAGAGGGGATAGTGAAGCCAACGGCGGCGCTCTTCGATGGAGAGAGAGAAAGGTGGAGGCGGCGATATTTTTTTTTTTTCGCCGATTGAAGGAGAAGAGAGTCGACGCGTGATCTGGGTTGAGTGTGTGTGTCTATGAGAATGGATGAAGAGAGGAGCAGAGGAGGGAAAATAATTAGAGAGAAAATGATTTTAAGGAGATAATTAGTGGATTAATTAAGGTCTTAAGTGGCTCCTTATTATTTTTCAAATTAAAAACGAGCCATTTAGGTTGGGACAACCCAAAATGAAATACGTGCCATTAATAATGGGACGGATGGAGTACATATTAATATAAACACTATTGAATTCAATTTAATTATTGAAAGTAATTTGTTAACATGAATCATGCTTTCCTTTTAATAGCTAATTTAACATTATATATAGTCCCTTCGTCCATGAAAAAAAAGTCATGTTTTTCATCTTTTTTTGTCCACGAAAAATAGTCATGTTTTACTTTTTTGACAAAATTACCCTTATTTTACTTCACCATTTACTTTAGTTGCTATTGATGGACCCACCGCAATTCAAATTTAAACATCCCAATTATTCCTTAATTAAATGAGTGTTAATTAATTGGTCCACTTACACGTCTGAATCAATTAACCCCATCCTCCCCATTATTTCGTAACCCCCTTACATTATTTCGTTAAAATCTAAGTTATTCCTCTCTGATTCATTTTACCCTAAGTCTTCATTTCTCTCTGAAAACCCTAGTTTCCGTCACTTCACTTCTCTCTGAAAACCCTAATTTGCACTGCCTCTCTTGGCGCATCTTTCGTTGGAATATCTCTTTTTCCCTCCGATTCCTCATCGTCGCTCACCCCTGCGCGATGGATCAACAACCATCTCTCACTTCTCTCTGTAAATCTGGTGATTCTACGGAAGAATCACTGGATCCGTTTCCATCTCCAATGAATCTGTTTCCATCTCCAATGAATCTTTGTAAATTCGGTGATTCTACCTATGAATCACTGAATCTGTTGATGGAAACCGTGGTGTTCGGAGTCGATAATTGTGGTGCCGGAAACGTGGTGTTCCAAGCTGGTAATGAAAATTGAATTCTTAATTAAAATGAAGTTCGAAATGTATATTGAATTAATTTCAAAAATTAAAGTGTTCAATAATTTTATTAAAGTTAAAATTATTACCATCAAAAGTTAATCGAGAATTAAGGAACTTTAAAAGTCACATTAGCACTACCCCTATAAATTTACTTTTCCTTCATTTACACATATTTTAACAATTTTTTTAAAACTCGTGCTGAATTTCAAATGGGACTCTTTTCGTGGATGGATTGAGTAATATACAAGTATTTCCTCCGCCCCGCAAAGCTTAACCAATATTCATTTTCGAGTTGTTCCATGTAACTTGATCACTTTTTTTATATGACAATTTTTTTTTCATTTATTCACTTTTTCACCTAACACATTTAATATATTAAATATTAGCTCCTTAAAATCCGTGTTGAAAAAAAAGTGACCAAGCTTTGCAGACGGAGAGAGTATGATATATAGTGCCATTTATACCTATTAGTTTTAGAAATAGTTATTGACGCTTAAATATACTAACTTTGGCCCATTTTGATTTTTTCCATGAACTTTGAAAGTTATAAAAAAAATACACAAACTTTGACTCATTTTGTTTTTTTCTCACGAACTTTGAGAATTATTAAAAAATAAACGAACTTTTGTTCAATTTATTTTTTTCCACAAAATATATTTATAAAAAATGATCCAAATAATTCTTTTATAATTCAAAATAAATACCGCTTTACTTAAGATTAGGCATTGAAAAGTTTATCAATCATATAATCATGTGGTGAATCTTTCACGTCATTAATTGGATCGGAAAATGCTAATTAAATTATACAATTGAACGGTAGGTTTTAATACACTCATTATCTCTCGTTATCTTTTAACTAGCTTAATTAATTTAATTAATGATAGATGACAATTATTTATTCATGGGTGACATGATTTTTTTTAAAATTTAAAATATAGTATTTCATTAAAATATATCTTAAGTGAAGTTGTATTTATTGTTAATTATAAATTTAAAATAGAGTTTATATATTATATATTCTATTATATAGATAGATATCCTAGTATTAATATAGTACTATAATCATGTTTTGTTTATGAATTTATTTAGTAACAATCTATATATTAGTATAAAAGATCAGTACAACGGTAACTTTTTACCACCAAATTTTCTCTCTCCCATTATTCTCTCCCTATTTAACTAACTACCGTTATTCTCTCTCTCTCTCTCTCTCTCTCTCTATATATATATATATATATATATATATATATATATATATATCTTTCTTTTTCTTTTTATTTCTTTAAATGTTTCCAATTTTTTTTTCTTTTCTTTAATTTTTTTTTACTTTTATAATAATTATTTTTTCATAAATTTATACAGTTTGATTAATTAAAAAATTCGTTACGCGTATCAAATTAAATACCATGACAATAGCTTTAATTTGATTTATAATACATAAAAAATTAAATTTAAAATAAAAAAAAGTATTCAAATTATATTTTTAAAAATTAATCACTTTCTCTCTCTAATTTTATAAAGGAAGTTAGTTTATCATATTATATATATATATATACATATATATATATATATATATATATTGCATAAAATATTATGTGAAATCATGAAAATTATGTACATTTTATTATGCAAGGCTGCAATTATTTTTATTACTCTTTTCTTTCGAGTTTTTATTTTATAATATATAAAAGAGAAGTTTTCTCCTTTCATTTTTTTCCTCCATTTTTTATCTTTTATTTTTATAATTTTAATTTTATTCTAAACATTGTCAAATTTAATTTATAAAAAAATATTCAATGTGCATCTTAAGTTTAAGTTCGTCAGAAGATCTTTAATATGATATCAAAATTATAAAAAATGAATTTAAAACGAATAGGTTATTAATATTTTAAAATATTTTCTTTTCTTTTTCTTTGTTAAAATTTTATAATTTTTTATTTATGTTTGTGTAAGAAAATATTTATTTATTATTATTATGAGAAATACTCTATAATAATATTGTGTAATATTAATTTTCATTATCAAATAATTTAATAATTTTAATTATTATTACACTTTATACATAATTGAAAATTACGTTTTCAAATTCAGAATTGTATTGAGTAATTAGTATTTTATTTTTAAACCATATTTGCATTTATTATATTTATTTATTTAAATATATCATTTAATTTCGATTTCGCTGTGGGCGTACTAGTATGTATATATATACATATATATATATATATATAAGGGAGGGCTAGAATAAAAACACTTTTAAGTGTATAAAATATAAATGATTTTCAACCCTTAGATCATCAAGATCTACGGTTGATTCGTAACCCTTTTGGATGAATTCGTGGTCCTGGGTTCGAATCCCAAAGGTAGCAAAAATTTATTTTTCACAATTCGTAATCATGTTGGATGAATTCGTAACCCTGTTGAATAAAATTCGTACATTAAAAAACGTTTATATTTATATTTTAAGAAGTGTTTTTTAAAATCACTCATACAATATCAGCCATAGGATTGATAAAATAAACGCACCGTGCCCTAGATCTCACTAAAATTAGGGGGTCTCATTGGAGCGGCCCCTATATATATATACTGTACAAGTACGATAGATTGGTAGTACGAATAATAGTATAATACCTAACCGCCTCAACCGAGAGAAGAAAGACATAGGTCGCATCAACGACAGTCATCGACGATCTCAGTCATGTCTTCTACGAGAGGAGCCTATAGAGGTAGGAGGCATAATTCAAAGCAGAACTGGACTGTTAGATCCCTTGTTGATCGCCACTCCAGTGAAACCTCTTCATCACCAGAATCCTGCTCCAGTTTGCATCGAAAACGCCCTCAGGATCAAGGAGATACGAATTGGAACCAACAGCATGAGGGTTCTAGCTCAGAACCTCAACTTGTTCCAAATTCCGGCGGTGTAGATGGAAAAGAAGAGGCTTCTGCATCTGCTGGTGAAAAGGCTTCGAATTCGCACAATGATGAAATTCATGAGGATGAGATTGTTAAACGTTTAGAGGAGCTCAGGTTTAGCGCCGAAGAGCTTGAGTTGACAGAGGCGCTGCTTAGCATCAATAAACAGCTGCAGGAAGATGAGGTATTAGCTAATGTTTTTCACTTTTTAGTTGCCTGAGGCAATGCTTAGCATCAATAAACTTCTCTCTCTTACTCGGAAATTTGTATTAATGGAAGACTGAACACTTATAAACACTTTTACAGGAGATTTTGAGTTTTTTTAGCTGTGGTAGCTAGTTTATGCATATATAACGTAACTGTTAATCATTCTCCATCAACAACACATAGTTTATGCAAAACTATGTGTTGTTGATGGAGAATGATTAACAGTTACGTTATATATCTAATTGAGACTCTTAGGAGGCGTTTAATTTGCATGATTGATGAGGTGCATGATTGAGTATTTTTATCCTCAAAAGAGTAGGATTTCTCTAATCCTACCCTTTCAATGGGATATGAATCAAGCAAAATTAGCTTAAATGATAGAAATAATTAAGGGCCTTGTGATATTCCAAAGTTTTAATCCATCTAAGTAAACAATCTTACTATTTACATCTATCGAGACTAATCCTCAAAAGTAAATGCCCGCTTAACAATTTACAGTTGCTACTATAACAAGTAATTTATTTCAACCATACTTTTGATAATCTTTTCATCTTTTATTTTTGAATTAGGAGTCATATTCGTGTCTGCTAAAGGATCTACTCTAGCATAATATGTATGTAAATACATAGGGGTATTGGCATGTAAATACTCGAACTTTTCCCATTTTTTGGTCTTGCATCCCAACTTTAAAATCTGCCTATAATGAACTTTGTATTCTTTCTGATTTTGGACCCGACGAATTTTTACCCCAAAATCGTTGCTAACATGACAACCGGATTGAGAGGAAAGTTTGAAGTGCATAATGAAGCAGATAAGTTTGTTGTCAATGTGGGATCTAGAATATATAATTGTTGGGTTTAGGATGTCAATTCGGCTGCCATGTCGATTGGGGGTAAAACTTTCGTTGGGTGCAAAATCAGAAAGAACACAGAGTTCAGGTAAGTTGAGGTGCAAAACCAGAAAATGGAAAAAGTTCGAGTATTTACAGGCTAATACCCCAAATACATATGATGATTTCTCTGCTTAAAGTTATTTAATTTATCAATTTTCTTCTACCTAGGGAAAATCCGTTCTTCATCACTGATTACACTGCCTCAATGTTCATAAGTTCGTTTACTGTTTGTTTGTTCCGCTGGTTGGTTATCTCACAACTTTCTTTTGTTGTTTTTCAGCTACTAGCTATGGAATCTATTTATGGAGATAAATTTGTCATTTTAGAGAACCAGAGTGGCATGAAATATTTTCAGGTAGTTAAGCAACTGAGAATATGAGCTTGATCTAGAAATAAATGTTAACATTCGTTATACCATGCAGGCTCACATTCATGTTGAAGTGCCTAAAGAACTTCTTGTCACTGCAAAGGTTATTACCTCGTCTACTTTCCATCAGGACAGAGACGGTAATTCTTCAGATTTCTCATACTCTTTCCAAGTCGAGTTTCTGCCACCAATTATATTGACATGCTTATTACCTAAGTCATACCCAAGCGACTGCCCTCCGTACTTTACTATATCTGTGCAGTGGTTGGGATCTGCCAAAATTTCTGATCTCTGTCGCAAGCTTGATTCGATTTGGCTAGAGCAGGCTGGACAGGAGGTTATATACCAATGGTTGGAGTGGTTACATGGTTGTACCCTCTCGTATCTTGGTTTTGACGATAATATCATTCTTGGACCATACGGTGTAAAAAATGATGGAGATAGGAGGGCGATTTCAGGAAGTGTCTCCCCTGATGTTGATATACCTACAATAAAGAGTTACAATGATGAAGAGCGCCATGAAAATTTGTGCAAAAACTTTCAAGAATGTAGCATCTGTTTAAGCGAGTTTGCTGGTAAGTTATATATTTATTCATTGCATATTAGATTGAATGAATGCTTTTGAATCAAGTGAATGTCTCTAAGCATACGAATACGAAACATAAATTCAGTTCCAGACAAAAAAGTTCAGTTATAAAAATTAAAATAATAGATAAACTCTGGAAAGCAATATTTTAAAATTCATTCTTTTTTGTTTGAATTTGCTTTTGTTACACAGTTGAGGTGTACTAGTTTATCTCATTGGTTTGTGCTCTTTGGGCAGTGAATCTTTTGGTATGCATTTGTGCAGTAGCAGTACTATTCTAAAGCTGGAATAGTGTAGTCCTGAAGTGATCTACTGAATGGCATGTCAGGAATGATTTTTGATTTAATAACAACCTTAGCTTGCATAATATCCATTTATTGCTTTCAGGAATAATAGATTTATTTAGCCTCTGGAAATCTATATCTGTTTTACATCTAAACTCTAAAGTACATTTGCCATATGAAGACATGGACTATGCTGCTCTCAAACTGTTATTCCCACGTACCGCACGCTACCTTGTAAGTTTATTAGGCCCTTGTTGGAAATGCAAATCACATGTATCATTATGTATACGGTTCTTAAGTTTTTGTTGAGGACATACAGAATAAACCCTGAAGGAACTCTAATTTGAAACCTTAAGACAACTAGAATTGTAACAGTAAAGCAGTCATACATACTACATTGTATAAGTTGAGATACGAAAATTCTTCTGTAAGGTTTTAGTTACAAATCTGAGGACATATATCTATCAATATCCTTAGATTTCGGTACTGCTTTGAAATTCTTGTCTGACATTTGATTGGTGTTCTTTTTGTCCTTTATTAGGTACAGAGTTCATTAGATTGCCTTGTCAGCACTTCTTTTGCGGGAAATGCTTAAAAACTTTTTCTGATATGCACATAATGGAAGGAACAGTACTGAAACTTCAATGTCCAGAAGCAAAATGTGGGGGTATGATCCCACCTGGATTACTTAAACGATTACTAGGAAAAGAAGAGTTTGAACACTGGGAGTCCTTGATGTTAGAGAAAACACTGGAATCAATGACTGATGTTGTCTACTGCCCAAGATGTGAAACCCCTTGTGTAGAGGATAAAGACGACCATGCACAGTGCTCAAAGTGCTACTACAGCTTCTGCACACTTTGCAGGGAGAAGCGTCATGTTGGAGTTGAATGTATGTCACCAGAGATGAAACTAGCTATTTTGCAGGTATGGGATATTCATTGTATGTGAACTTGATGTCTGTTTCTGGTCTCCACTGAAATTCTTCTTACTTGATTTTTCAACTACGGTTTCACTACCTTATCCAAAAACCCTCAGTTTCTTCCTAGGAAATTTAATTTTTTGAGCAGAAAGTGGGTAAGGAAGGGATAGTGCGACGACCTAAGTTAAACTAATTTCAGGATTTAGTCGCAAAGTGTAGTGGCAGAATAATACGGGTCCTTTCAGTCATACTTGAACTTGGAGTGTGGTCTCTGCTAGGGACCAAATTGGATTTAACCGGTTGAAGGTAATTTCTTTAAGAGTGTGGTTGGCTAGTTTGGAAGCACCTCCAGTAAACTCAAGTCTTTTTTTGTTTTTATAGTCATGATAAGGTGATCGAAATCTATTTTCTATAGTACTTAATATTTTTATTTCTTATCTTGGAGCAACTTAATGTTCATTGGTTTCAACAACTCGACATAAATTTACCAATGCAATTCCACAGAAGCACTTATGCGTTGAAAATCCGCACTACCTCTGTATATTCCTTTGAATGAATTTAAGTGTCAAAATACTATCAGTGGACAGTGGATATCATCACTTGACAGTTATCAGAACTCTGTATATTTGCTTCAAATTATTTTGTCAGATTTTCTTGTTCCTTAGTTGTAAATGTCTGAATCCTTACTTGTATTATTGATTGTACCTTCAGGATCGACAAAATTCAACTTCAATGAAAGGAGAGCAAAGGCGCCGTGAGGCAGATATGATTAATCAGATTCTTAGTATGAAGGAGATCCATCGGTTTGCGAAACAATGCCCTTCTTGTAAGATGGCTATATCTCGAACTGAAGGTTGCAATAAGATGGTTTGTGATAATTGTGGGCAATACTTCTGCTACCGGTGTAATCAGGCAATATCTGGATATGACCATTTCAGGTGCGCTGTAGAGTTTTGCTATGAAAAAAATAACCACATGGTAGTATAACGTTCTGTTTTTGATGATGCGCTGCATAACTTTTTAAATTGATAAGCTCTTTCCAAATGCAGGTCTGGGACTTGTGAACTTTTTCCAGCAGAAGAAATTCAGAGGTGGGATGCTGAGATGAATGGTCGCCAAATTGTTGGTCAGATTCAAGCACAGATGTTTACTAATCATGGTCATTCATGCCCTAATTGTGGTCAGCAAAATGTGAAGGTTAGGAATGCATTTACTTCATTCTCTTGAAAGCAACACAATTGTTAAATTTTGTATACATTATGTCAGCATTAACATTAACCTTTCAACTTATTACTGTTAATTTATCAAAAAAAAAAAAAAAAGAAGAGGGAGAAATATAGAAGGGAAGAATGAGTCATGCTTAAAGGCTGTTGCATGCATCATATCTGGGCTCTAATATTGGAGTAGCTGAGGAATATGCTTAAAAATAGTGATTAAATAACTTTAGATCATCAGGTAATAATGTTGAACATTGAGACAATCCTTTTTCTTATGCGTGTAACTTAAAAGTACGAGGGATCTTCTCTAATTGTGACTGTATGAGTGTATAAGAGCAAAAAAATATTTGACTTCAAAAGTTGGCTGCAAATTTTTGTCATGGTGGTGGCAATTTTGTTTTATTGGCATATCAGGAGGAACAACATTATTGATAGCCGTTATAATGATAAACATACAGATACTTTAGTGTTAACAATTATGGCAGTAGTACTATGATGATATTATTCTGTCCCAAATTCATTTCGCTATGTTTTTAGGAGTCCAAAATTAGGATTTTATACTTTTGCTCTGACTTAACTATTCCTACTAAAGTTACATTTATAACACTAGTAGTGATAGAGTGAAGGGTATGGGTGAAAATCATCGTGTAAACACAAATTAGAATCTGGAACTTGTTCTTGAAATTGACCTGGAACAAAAGAAAATCATTGGGCCATCAACTACCCAGCAACATTGCCATAAAAGATCCTTCATTATATGGTGATTCCTTTGCCCACGAAGTGCATGCAGAAATTCCAGATGATAGTGTTGGAACTTGATTCTCCCACATCCAAAGTTATTGATGAGCTTGCTCTATTTGTCGATGAATTGTTAATTTAAAAAATTATTCCTGGATAGTTTTGGGTGTACAAAGTTTTTACCTATTGCCTCAACTTCAAGTGTCAATATTTTAAATAAGAAAATCATGTTCCTATTTGCTATTGACAAAATAAGCTAGTAAACTGTTATTGAAATTTGACAAGTTTATAACATCAGATTGTTAAAAGTTTAGATATTATATTATATATAAAATGTAAAAAACGTACAGGGTGTTATAGGGACTTATGGGATGCGAGATTGCTCTAGTAACCACAGAAAGGCTCTTTGTACTTGTGATCAAGTTTGATGATTGTGATTTGGATTATATTTGAACTTATAATAGACAATATGTTATTGCACACAGTATTGTCATTGAGTTCTCAATTGGGTAAGGACCATTTGGAACTACATCATCTTTTTTCTAGAATTCTTCTTGATATGATTCCACCTCAAGGAAGCTCTTTGAACTTGTAGTCGTATCTTGATCATTGTGATTTTGATTGCGTTCAAACTTAAAACAATGTGTTATTGAATACGTCAACAGGTAGGTACCATTTGGAACTACATTTTCTCCTTTCTTCAATTTTGTTGATATTATTTTGCTCATGTTATAGTCATCATAATCACCATTTTCACTGTTGATGTTGCTGTTGCAGCTGATTATGTGGAATTACTGATTATCATGCTTAGTGTATCCATCTATATTGGTGGCATATCATATCAATAGTAAATTTGCTCAAATAATGAAACTTGAAATCCAAGTGTTCTGTCATTTGACAGGTGGGGAACAACAATCACGTCTTCTGTTGGGCTTGCCAAAACCATTATTGCTACTTGTGTAAGAAGATGGTGCGACGTAGTTCGGAGCACTATGGCCCCAAGGGCTGCAAGCAGCACACGGTCGAATAACCTTCAGGTTTACTACATTCTTGAATTTTTCAAGTGGATTTATGGTGGTTCGTATATTCAACGCTGGACAGGAACAAAGCCGCCAATCCGAGTCTGTTCCTGTGCCGCTAGCTATGCTGGTGGTGTAATTATGGTGATTCATGATAACATTATAGCAAAAGCATTACAATATACGGAATTTACCATTTAAAGAATTTAGGGCAATTAGTTTTTTGAAAGCAATAATAGTTTGACAACTTTGAAAGCAATTGCCTCTTCTTTTCCTTTAATTTCTTTTGTTCTATTCAGTTTTCTGCGTTCATTTTTTCTCTACAAACGAAACTCATCACTAAGACATACCATGTAAGGTATTTTATACAGAGTTAGGTTGCCAACTCCCAAAATAAATCCCGAGGGAGATCTCAATGTCATGTCCTAAGCATCATCTACATTCTCTTCTTCTACCTCTGGCTTCACAAAGAACTCAATATAAGCAACGCGACTGGGCTGCTGATAACCAGCCGAGTCGATGTGGGCATGGGGAATGGAGGGCTTGGCCACTGAAACAAGGTGCTGAATTTTGAGCATGCCACCTCTGCCAATTGTCGCCTTGCTCCCTCGATTGTCTTTTAAAACACTAGCCGGTATGTTTGAAGTTGTTGCTCGCAGGAACTTGTATTTGTACCTGACCAAGGCACGACGAAGCACTTCAGCAAGAGTGATGAGCAGCTGCGCATGATAGGCTAACAGGAAACAAACCTGTGTGAAACTTGTCGATCACAACTGAATGCAATCAGAAGGTCTGTATTGGCATAGTAATTGAAATCTATCTGCACGCAAATTGACTATGGTAATCCTCTCATGAAAAATGGGCTCCTCGAACATAATTTTAGGAAAGGCGTACCTGCAGGTCCCCATGGCCTTCACCCCTGAAGATGACGGACGGGGGCGCTGGCTGTAACGCTATTTGAATGCTAGCCCCGGGCCATTCAAGATCATCAATAGCTTCCTTTAGAGCTGCAGACTAATAAATTAAGAATCACTTTGCTGATAGGATCACAGTTCAAATTTTTCTTAATTAACAAATAAAATCCAAATATACAATGGTACTTAATTAAGAATCACTTTGCTGATACGATCACTTTGCGGACCATGGTAGAAGATTAAGATTGCAGGCAGCGCTCAAGCCACTGAAGGTACCATAGCACGTAATACCAGTGCAGCACGTTGCCACCAACATAAGTGGATAGGGAGGGAGAAAATTGTCTAAAATCTTCATTACCAAAAGTCCTAGATGCTTTCATATTGCGATGTCCTCAAAGATTCACAATTCCAGTCAGTTGAATTTCGCTGGCACAATTACTACAGAATACATATCTAACATTATCTTCTCATGAAAGCAGCTAAACTACACAACAGAATACAGTTGTAAAAGACATAAAAGTCTAGTTCCCTCTTTTTACTGAAATCATCCTCCTTTTCCTGAAGGTGAGTCTGGCTGCGAGTAGCAGTATAGTAAGCTGGCAATATGAGCTGCTCATGATACCAGCTACTTCAAACATTTTTATGAAGATATGCATCAAGATTTTATTCGAGTGAACTATAATCTATAAAAAACATTCAATAATTACGATTTTAGCAGAAACTCCACTCTCAAGTACTGCAATATCGGGATTTTGAGCTTCTTATGCACGACTAATACTGAAATATGATTCTGTGGGGGAAAACACAAAGTACTCAACCTGAGCAGGACCATACATCTTTTAAGGGAGCTGTATGCTAGAGGACTTGCACGTGCAGGACCCAACAGCTTTTTTAAACAACTATTTAGAACAAGGGATGTAACAAGAGTTTGAGAGAAGTGTTATCTGGGGGCGACTCTGGAGGCTGCAAAGTCCTTTGAGATATAATATTGCAAAAATGTTACTCAATCGTGACATGATGGAAGTAAATGCCAACCAATAATACCATGCCAGACATGCTTGGTTTCTTGGAGGAATCACTCACACAACAACTCAAATCTTTATGGAAGAGCTTCAAGAGAGACTGGAACAGCATGCTCAGTTTAGATATCGCAAAGTATTGACTTATCAAATGCAGTGGCTGAACCAAAAAAACAAGTAAAATAACTCTAGATGGTTGTACTGTCTAATGTAACTTTTTTTCCATGTAATCAAATAAGTATATTTGTTTCAACATAGTATGATATCAAAAGTTACACTTCTGTCAATGTTCCTCCTCATTCAAACTTTTCAACAAGGTCATTTGCATCAATGCAGGTAGGGGCTTTATCTAACAAATATTATTTGTTATGCTTAACCAGTTAACGAAGTTAACGAGATAGAAGTAAATAGGTCTAGGGTTGGGAGATTCGTCAACGAAAAAAAAAAAAAAAAAACACAGAAACTTTATCATACAAATTCAACAAGTGGAGTTTTTCATTGACGAAACATTTTAATGTAAAGAAATAATTTGGGATTTTCACCATGAAACCTAAAAATAAAGAAAAAGGAAATTACTCTGATGAATTAATCTAATCAAGAACAACTACGTTATAGTTGTTGCTAGGTTCTTTGTTGTTCATACGAACAATTCTACCAGGATTCTCTTTGCATATTATATCAAACAACAAGTATTTTCTAAGAATATTTAGAAGTAAACAATTAAGATGGCAATTGCCAATTAGACTAGGATGGAAAGAATTGGGTTTTCCTTATTAATTATAAGGGTGATCTGTATAGAACTAGACTAGGATGGAGTCAGAGCTACACTTTTTTTTCAGCAGTCTAGTTTTAAACAAGCTTTGCTCGCAAGTAGCCCTACTCATTTTACGGCCCTAATTAGACTAGGATGGGAAGAATTGGGCTTTTCTTATTGTGGCATTAACTCAAATAATTAGAATCTAATATTCACACGCATGGCCTAAAAGGACATTTTCAAGGCGCGTCTCGGCGCAAGGCATCTGAGGCGGCGCCTCACCTGCTGCAAATGAGGCGCACGCCTCATCTGAGTCGAAGTGCACACCTCGCGTTTAGGGTTTCAGTTATGCATTATTTTTCTGTTTTGTGGGTTATTAAGGTTAGAAACTCAATAGGATTAAAAAGTTAAGCCCCGATTAAGAAATTAAAAGAAATATCAAGTCTAAAATAAAGGAGAAAAACCTACACAGTCACAGAGCTCTTTCTCTCTCTCTGCCCTTTACCTCTCCTGTGACTGTATCGCTCTCTTTTGTGACCTGCCCTCTACCTCCCTAAATAAACTTGTGGGACCGTGGCTGACGCCATAACATACTCTGGCATAATTTATTGGTTAAGGGGAGTGTGTGTTGCGCCCCATATCATAGGAAAAATGACTTAAACCTCAAGAGTAGTAAGCACAATGAAGTTTGAACAGTAAGAGAATAAATGAAAAATAAACATTGTATAAGGAGATATGAAGAATATGCACAAGTAAGGATGATATGTTGAGCTTCTATTTTGGGCATGAAGGACTTAGCCAAACATTATTAGGACTCAAAATTCAATATCTACATACCCCAGAATTAATATGTCATGGTGTATAAATTACTGCCTTGGGTTCTGAAAAGAATCTGAAGTATTCTATTTCGCATTTCACATGTCGTACTTCCAAAAAGTGAGGTTATTGGTGCTTAATGTGCTCTGATTCCATATAATGTACTCCCTCCATACAATAAATTTGCCAGAATTTCCTTTTTGGTCCGTCCACAAAAAATTTGCCACTTCCATTTATAGTAGTAGGGTCCACACATCTCCACTCACATTTAAAGTGGGACCCTCACTCCACTAAAAACTTTCCTCACATTTTATTAAAACCCGTGCCGTCCAAAATGTGGCAAATATATTGTGGACTGAGGGAGTAATATTCTTCCAAAATTTAAACCAAAAAGTCCAGAAAAGAGGCTTTATACCAAACTTTCATAAGAGTACCAATATTAGGAATGTCTCTTTTGATCATTGATTATATACATAGCATCGTAGCTATGGCAAGTGAGGTTAAATGTTGAGATGAAGCCATGGAGGAGAGATAGTGTGGAGTAATCAGCTCAAATTTATGCGCAAGTAGATATATGTTCTGATAAAAAATCTCGTTAACATTACTTTTTTGCACAATTGCTGAAGTCTTTTGCTGTATATTAGGCTGGAGACTGGGCTTAAGTGATTTTGGGGCCACATACAAGATTTAGCACAGGAACATCACTAGATAACTTATCTTCCACAAAGAGAACCTTAATTTCCGTTTCTTATTCCTTTTGAGCAATATATTGTGCTTAGTATAAGTTCGAATATATTAGATCTGCTTACGTACTTTAACCGTGAAACTAAGAGGAGTGCTTCCTGCAGGCTCAAAGTTGTAGTCCCATGAGATTGTCTCTGGAATCCTTGTCCTTATCTCTGCATAAATGCAGGCATCTGGAGAATCAACAGATCTGTCACATGTAAAATAAGTAAGTGATCAGGTTCTAATTAAAATAAATGTTCCAATAAACAAAAAGACGAAGAACAAAAGCACAATGTTGAGCAGACTTTTGCAAACATATGCAGTCTCCCCTCACATATATCATCAGTGAAACCTACTAATCTTTCGATGGTTTTGTGTATGGAAACAGGTTTGACATCTTCCAGATGCCTTCAACACTGAATACAGTAAACTGCGTTTAGTTGAAGATTTTATAACATCAAAAGTTGTTTTCATCTCACTCACACTTGTTTTATGTCAAATCACTTCTACACTGGTCCATAATGGTCCACTTTAGTTTAGGTCCTCATTTTCTTGTTGCCCGAAGCCTTCAATATTACAAATTATTATAAAATAATCCATTGCCTAGGAGTTCTATATTTGCAAAACAAAAATTTGACAGGATATCAGCACAGTTGAATTCATAAAAACTCAACCATAGAAAATTCAAAATCAGAGAGTTTAATAACATAAAAGATGATAACAATTTCTCCCTTCATCTTCCACTTATCTGCAAACTCATTTTAGCAATAGTAACCTTTCAACTCATTTAACAACTAATCTAGAAAACAAAATCCTCTCCTAAGAGCAAGGGCAGAGTCCAAACCCTTGATGACAAAAGCACGACGGAAAAACAGTCCATCAACTCCTAGCAATTACAGCATAACAAAGACAAAACTACATGAATGCTTTTAGTTTCTCAATCAAAGTCGAGAAATCGCAAACTACACATATTTAGAGTTAGAATCCAAACCGGAGCATGAGTTGCATATCGGGCCCTGGATAGCAGAGCTCAAGAATGTTGGAGCGGCCGGGGACTGAAAATGTATTAAGGCAATCAATAAAGAGCCCCAAGCTAACCCCGAATCGTGGCCGGCCGGTCGCCCGGTAATCATATTTGATAAATAACTACAGAATATGGAAACAAAAACCCCTCAAAATTAAACATCTAATTTGCAGTTGTGTAGAAGAATAAATAAGACCTAGAAAAACGAATGAATACCTCGCGTTGTAAGTAAACCTTGGCCTGAAGACAGCCGGTTTCCTCGACGATTATGACTATACCGTGTTCAGATAATTCAACGAGAGCGTCCTAATTGATTGTAGGCAGATAGATTAACATGAGCTTTTGTTAGAGAGAGAGAGAGAGAGAGAGAGAGAGAGGCGGGAATACATACTTGAAAGCGCTTCCACCGAACGGAGCAGAGGGCATCTACAACGCCTCGTACGCTGTCCAGTTCGCAGACCAAGTCTGCCTCGGTATCTACCGCCGCTGACGAGCTCATTGTGTCGCCGCCGGTGACCACTCCTTTTTCCCGCCAAAAATGAGGGAAGACTGATTTGGTTGGGTACGCAATATGTATACTTGCTAATCACTGCACACTATCATCGACATGTGTATTTCACTTTTAATTTTTCCATTTATTTATTAAAGTGCTAATTGCAGTAATTAAAATTCGTGATTTTCTAAAATTGGTTTTTACTATGACTTTTTAAATTGGAATCAAAATTTCTGAATGTTCAATTTAATTTAATTTTTCTTCGACAACTTTCGACTCTCAAATCTATACTATATTAAAACAGCAGTTTTCAATTAGAAATTGATTTCAAATCAATTTGAAATTGATTCCAATGGCAATTTTGAAAATATGTATGATATAAAGGTTAGAAATAAATCTCAACACAATCACATCCCATTATCTCTCACCACGTGCATTAACTAATTCAAAAAAAAAACAATTATTAAAATTTAAAATAAAATTAAAACAATAATCTCAATCCATTAACTCACCCATACATGCACGGTCAAACAAAATAATTCAGCAAATAAATTATGTTATCCCATTATAAAATAAGATTAAAATAAACGTCCACTCATTTCTCATATACAATATTTATTTACTGATTAAAAGTCTAATTCTATAACTATACACTATAAAATCTGATTTACTATGTACTACATCGATTTTTTATAAGATAAATAATCAACACACAATACTATGTATATAAAGTTGATAAATGTGGGATGCATCATAATATTCAATTAAAGTTCATACCAATTCAATTATTATACTATAAAAAATTATAAATATAATTAAAAATACATAATTTATCTAAATATAGTTGAGTTTAATATAAGAAAAAAAATTACAATAATAAAAAATGATATTGTGAAAAAAATAAGAAAATTATAATTTTATTTTAATTTTATGTTTTAATAATTTTTTATTGATAATAATTTAGTTTAAGTGAGTCAAATAATGTGGGATTTATAGGAGGATGCAAGATTGCCTATTAAGTTTCAACAACGTCAATTTCCTCTTATTATTTTATAGGCAATGACTATCAACAAAAATATGATCAATCTCTTTTACATGTTGGTTTATTTTTGCCAAAATCTATTTTTACACATGGCCAGTATTGCTATTTCAAGAGTTCGTAGTTGTAGTAGTTTGAAAATCTTCATTTCTGATAAGGATAGTGGTATCGGTACGACTACAACCAATGTTGTATATAAAGAAGTCTTTCAGAATTTATAGATCCAATATTTATATAATATTATTTTTATTTTTGTTATTCTTTAATGTTAATTATATGAAAGTACCTTACAAAATATAAAACATGTTAAACTGCATAAGCGTTGTGAAAACTATAAATTTTTATCATATATTCTACTATAAATATTTTATTTATAAAAATGTACTCTCTCTGTCCCGCCGAGCTTGAGGCGTTATTTTTGGACACGAGAATTAAGGAACTATTGTTTAGTTATGTAAGTATGTTTGTAAATTTATGGTTAAGTAGTTATTTATATAATTAATTATTTTAAATTATTTAAATTAATTAAATCTGAAGTTTATTTAAAATAATAAAATTATTCAATTATTTTAAATTATTTGAAATATAAAAATTAAATTATTTAAGTATGGCTGCAAAAAATATTTTGATTTTTTGAGAAATAAGGGTTATTTGAGATGATTAAAGAAAAATAAGGATGCAATTAGTTTTATTAATTAGTGTTTTAAATTACATAATTTTTGTCAAAAAGAAAAACGTCTCAAGCTCGGTGGGACAGCCCAAAAATGAATACGACTCAAGCTCGATGGGACCAAAGGAGTATTTAATTTATAATTTTTTTGAATATTTGTAATTATTATAATTAATTTAATATTTATAATATATACAAAAAATTCCGTGCATCGCACGGGGGCAAATACTAGTTAATGTTTATATGGCAACTGTAATTCACCGTGATTTAATCGTCTGGCGAAATGAAACGACGTCGTTTAAACGTTTAATTCAAAATAAATTGAAGTTGAATGAGGAATTCTTCTTCTTTACTATTAGGGTTCATATCTCTCTCATCTTTCTAAGTTTCAAATTTGATAATTTGATATTGCCATGGCTCAATGATTGTGCAAGCATGATTTGTCGACTGATTTGAGAAACATTTTGGATGGATTCGAACCCTACAATGTGTTTCTATCAGTGTGCACAAGACGATGAAAGTATTGTTTCTTCACTTCTCTGTTATTCAGTGTTTTGTCGATTAATTTTTGGGTTAATTCTCTCTAAATCCTTAAACTATAGTCATTTTCCGTTTTTTTTCCCTCAATCTTTGAACTTCCCACAGAAAATCATCAACTTTCAATTTTTCCTAATTATCCCTTGTCGGGTTTTTCGGCCGATTTCAATCACACGTGGAACCGGAATTAAATGACGTGGACTCGCCGGATTCTTAATAAAACGACGCAGTATCTAATGTACATAAACGACGTCGTTTTTAGCTTGTTCTTCTTCAATTAAAATTAGGGCTCTCGCACGTAAACCCTCATTCCACAAATCTGACGAATTCCTTGAAATCTTGCAAGGATTGAAGAAACTATCTTGTGTGTTCCCAAAAACTGAAGAATTCGCAGCTTTAGCATGGGGTTGAATCGATCTTCCGGCAGCTCCACCTCAAAATACGATTTTGAGAAAAATCAACAGAAGATGTGTAATTGCAAGGTGCCTGCCGTGATTTTGACGTCGAGGACGACGAACAATCCGTTCCGGCGTTATTATTGTTGTCGGTACCATCATCAGGTGAGTTATTAGCTTGATTTTGTTAGCAATTTTCCCTCACTTTCGCCTTTAGTAGTCACTGCGATTGAGCCTTGCTGTGTAGGAACTCGATTGCCAATTTTTTGATTGGATTGATCCAGAAATGTCAACATTCCAGAGAGGGTATGTCAACAAAGTTCGTCGTGAAAGAGATATGGCAGAGGAAGAAATCGAAGTATTGAGGAATGATTTGAAAAAATTGAAATGCCATTACAAGCTACTCAAATTGATCATGATTTGTTTTCTCATTTATTGGGCAATAGCATGGAAGTAGTTTGTTAAAGTGTTGAGTTTTTTTTACTTGTGCATAATGAAGTTAACTCCTTCAAATTTTCTGATTTTAGGCTATGTATTTAAGGGTTCAATCTTAATGTAATGAAGGATGTTATCCACTTGTACCTTTTGAGCTTAATGTTATGTAATGAAGCATCTGTTTTTTTGCCAATGAAAGAAGATGAATTTAGACTATAATCATGTCCATTAAACCAACATCAAATTTTGTGTGTCTCGGTCCCTTTGACAGTCTTAATCTTAAAGACTCTAGTCCCTTTGGTAGTACTACCGTAGCATCTCCATTGGCATGGTGGGCTGCACTTTGCTTCCATCAATGTAGCACTAACCCTCTTGAACCGAATGTACCAGCCATTCTCTATTGCACACTGAGTAAGTGCATCCCTTGCTTGCCATCCATTTTCAAATCGCATCCCGAGTACAACATTAAGATCCTTATGACTCTGCTTCGGATCATACCTCACTGTTTTAGTCTTCCTCCTTGCTGCCTCAAATTCTTCTTCAGTGGAAGATGAATTTATTTCACCATCACTCTCATCGTAATCAGACACAGCTTGCTCTTTGTCAGCCTCGAACTCTTCATCCTCCTCAACTTGACCTACCAATTTATCAAAGATCTCCCTAGGAATTGGTTTTCTCTTCAAATTCCTTCGGGCCGATTGGTATTCTTCATTGTCAGATGCTAACTCTATATCCTCCAAGTCATCATCTGTTTCATCTTGGTTACTTGGTTGGTAATCATCATCTTCAGAGCTTTCTTCATCAATTAGCTCACGGTTATGTTGCTAAAAAACAGGGGCTTCTTCTGCGATATCTACACCATGATCGACATACACGGACAGTGTTCTCTGATTTGGGGACAAATGTGATAACATTTGCATCACATCCCTGTCATCCCTTAAGACTGAGTAATCATCTGTCAGCGGAGTTCGAAACATGAAGGCAACCCAAACACCATAGCCTAATTTCAGCACCTCATCCTCAATGTCAAGAAAACTAAACCTATCAGCATCTAGTCCATCTTTGAGTAGTGTCTTACCACCAACATAAAGTTGATGGCTTCCTACCCAACTAAAGAACCCGCCATGGTGTATAAATAGATCGAAACTGCAACAACAAAAACAAACCCTTCGAACTTCAGTTTCTATTTCACTCAAACTCAACATGCAATGAATGATTAAAATTGTAACATACGAGATCAGTAATAAAAAATTATTCTTCCATTACAATTTTAACTACATATGAAATCAGCATCAAGGAAAGAAGTTCGAAAATATTTTCGGGTATTAAAGAGGAAAAATAATCACTAACCTTTCTGCCATTACTTTGTCGCCGATCAACACTTCGCACCTCGTCGCCGATGAACCAGAAACGAGCAGGAGGAGCTTTGCTTTGCTTTTGATTCAACTTCCTCTCTTGTGTTATGCGGGTATGTGTTTGCAGAAGTTGGTGGTGACCATTCATATTCTTAGCGCCATTTACCCCCAACCATTAAACGACGTCGTATTAGGTGATTAGGCATTAAGAGTCCACGCTGGAGCCACGTACCGTCACGTATGAAATGATAATTGCCACATAAGAAAATTCCGATTCCAAAATTGACCGGAAAACCCGACATGGGATAATTAGGAAAAATTGAAAGTTGATGATTTTCTGTGGGAACTGGGAAGTTCAAAGATTGAGGGAAAAAAACGGAAAATGACTATAGTTTAAGGATTTAGAGAGAATTAGCCCTTAATTTTTAATGTTTTGCAGGTAAATACATGATCTTACTTTGAGTTTAGAATAAAAGTCTAAATTCGGCGAATTGAAATAAACCGAAGAATATGCTTGGAAAATGACCGACCTTATTACAGTGGAGCATCACGAAATGAATAAGGAACTGAAAATACTAATGGAGGAACTCAAACAAGTGAAATTTAAGTGTTGACGAATGAATGTTTTAATATGTATTTTGGTTGTTTTTATTGTTGTAACGGTTGTTTAGAGTTAATTTAATTGGATTCCAGTGTCCTGCTTATTGTAAATATGGTTATGCTATGGAATGTTAATGGAATTTCAGTCAGTGAAATCATTTTGTTTCTTGCTTTAGTTACTGTTTTTGCTCCTTAGTCTAGCAACACTGAAGACTTGTTCATAAGAAACTGAAAGCATAAATTGCACCTGCACATACTTGTGATTAACTAAAAGCATAAATTGAACTAAAAGCATAAGCTAGAAAACAAAGCGCAACTCAATCAGTAAGACGCTTAGATCGGGGGTTTCAGTGACCAAGGAGGGAAATGGAAAACCATTAAATCATTTCTATATATATATATATATATATATATATATATAAACTAAAAGCATAAGCTACACCAACAAAGAAAAGCATAAATTGCACAAACAAATCCATAATACTTTTCATTCATAAAAAATTTATACAGTGGAAACAAGCCATTATGTTGTCATCATTATTTTAGCATAAAAATATGAACAAAGTGTACTAAATATCAGCCTAAATATCATATAGTTTTTTTAAGAAACACATAATCTAAGCTCTTGTTCTTGGTCCTTGGTCTCCCTCTTCAATTCCTCTAGTTGAAGCTCTACTTTCTTGTGTATTAACCAATAATACAAATTTTATTAGCCACATAGTTCATAATATGTAATAACTATAGATATATGTGATAGTTATTCATCAACAAAGCTTACATGGTAGTAATATTTCATGTGCCAAGACTTGTGTAGATACCATCCCCCTCGCTTTGCACAGGTCATCTATCGAGTAGAGATAGCTTGTAATGAGTTGTGGAGTTTTGGTAGAAGTATCTCCCTCCTTGTTCTTCTTTGGCTTTTATCTTTTGGGCTAAAATAAAAAATACAAGTGTGCGTGTGTTGGCCTAGCGGTAAAGGTTACTGCCCAAGACCTGAGGTCCTAGGTTATAGTCCTCTGTCGCGCGGTCTTTAAAATTTCTTTATTTACTTAGGTAATTTATCCAAAAAAAAAAAATCAAACAGTGAATACTTGTGAATAAAACAAATCAGAAATTGAGATGCATACATTCTCATTTGGGACCCTCACAACTCCCAGAGTTATAACCTTGCTCTCCACAGTTGTTGCATGTCACTCGTTGTCCCGACCTCTTCAATTTACCAAGGTGTTTGGGATCATTCTACCCATCTTTTTTTTTCTTCTTTGGTCTGCTAGACATGTTTCTCACAGTTAAAGGTTTGACTATGTGTCCTTCAATCTCTGGCCACATCCTTTGCCCATTCAAGAGATCTAGCTTTATATAGTCTATCTTTCCCTACCTTAGTTAGAATCCAAATATCATCCTTCAACTTAGAAATAGAAATCTGAGGTCTAATTCTAAACACATTTATCTATGGGCAAATAGCGTCAAAATTCACGAACTTTTACCTGATTCTTGTTTTTCTCACGACCTTTAAAAATTAGACAAAAATACATAACCTTTTGATTGATTCTGATTTTTCCCACGATAAATTTCTACGGCAAAAATTAAAGCTGACGTGGCTTAATAATGCTGATGAGGATACAACGTCGTTACAATTTAAATTAAAACGATGTCGTTCTATTATAAATTTTTAAATCTGCCCTTATTTTATATTCCAACAATTCTATCTCTCTCTCAATCGCGCGCTAACAATAGTTGCTTCTCTTCATCACTTTCGATTGTTTCTTGCTTGCATATTTGAAGAGCACATCAAGAACTAGCTATGGATTAATATGCCGAATCGCACCCTACCAATCTCTGCGCAAGAACTCTGCCAATCTTTGCACCCTACCAATCTCTGCGCAAGAACTCTACCAATCACTTACGATTTTTGGCAATTTCGAGTGCCACCTAAGCTTTAAATTGGGCGAAATTAACAATCGTGGGAAAAATCAGAATCAATCAAAATGTTATGTATTTTTGTCTAACTTTTAAAGGTCGTGGGAAAAACGAGAATCGGGTAAAAGTTCATGAATTTTGGCGCTATTTGCCCTTTATCTATTCGCTATCCACTTAGAACTAACAAGCTTGTTATCCATTGACTTAGCACATTTATGTCTCCCTCCTGCTGATTTGATTACAAATGACCTAGGGATGGCAATGGATCCTGGACCCGGTCCAGATCCGCAGATCCAAATCCTTTTTACAGGATCTGGACCTTGTAAAAAATGGATCCAATGGATCTGGACCGGATCTGGATTACTCTTAAGATTTGCGGATCTGGATCTGGAGCAAAAGTTTTGAGATCCAGATCCGGCCCACGGATCTAGTTATATATAAAAAATATATATATTTTATTTTATTTTTATCATAAAGATCTATTACTAATCTAAACATCTATTTTCATAAATAATGTATATAATTCTATTAAAAATAATATTTTATTTTATCTTAATTTAAATTTTAGTTGTTATTATTATTATTATTATTATATCTTTTATTTATATTGATAATATTGTTTTTTTTTTTCAATGTAAAAATGGAAGACACATTGTTCCACTGTTACTGAATATTGTGATGAAGATAGAGATAAAATTGATTGTAATGATATGATAATTAATTTTTCATCCCTTTTTATATATACAATTAAAATAAGTGTGTATCTACTAATATATTATTTAGTACTTGAATACCATATTCTTACTTATTATGAAATTTTATACTAATATTTTTATATAGGTTATGATTTAATATTTATTTTTAAATAATTGTTGATACTCTAGACAAAATTCGATTTTTTTTTAGTTAATTCAAAATTTATAAATATTTTAAAAGAGTAAAAAGTATGGATCTGGATCTGGACCCGAGACCCTGTGGATCTAATGGATCTGGGTCTGGATCTTATTTTTTTGGATCCAATGGATCTGGACCGGATCTGGACCTAAATAAGAAAATTCGGATCTGGATCTGGACCAAGCAGGATCCGGTCCAGATCCGGCTCATTGCCATCCCTAAAATGACCTATCTCTTTGCACAAGATTTGCATATACGGTATGCCTCACATTGAGTATCCCTTACTCTCTTAAACTTATTATTCTCTATAGCCCAGCATTCCCAACCATCTTGAAACCTCAAACCAAGCTAAATATCTAATGCCTTATGGTCACACTTTGGATTATGATCACCCTAAGCACTCGTACCAAATGAGCCCATAATATATCTAAGAGATAAAAAAAAAATACTTTAATTGGGAAATACAAAAAATTACAAGAAAAAAATATGCATGATTAAATTACGATTCTAAAAAAAAAAACCCTAAGAACCCTTGAAAGCACAGTAAAGCGGACTAAGGACTGAGCCTTGTTAAAACCTTGTTAAGAAAAACCCAATGGAAAAAACCTTAACAAGAAAAAAGAGTGTTCATCTATACGAAACAGAACGCATATGATGCATAAAAAGAAAAATGACTGACAACGAATGGTGGAAGAACTTTAGGAGCTCCGGCCTAACCATAGCTCCCAAGTCATTCCGGACACCTTCACCACACAAGAGAACACAAAAAACAAGCCAACAGGAAGCCTCCTACCAAAATCGAAAACCAAACAATACACATGAAATTGTACCTATCCAAGTAAAATATATCTCCCACAACCACACAGTCAAAACTCTTAAAGAGACTAATAAAGAAACTCGTGCAGAAAAATAAAGAACACCAACAATGGTTACCCAGTTCGGTGATAAAACACCTACGTCTGGGGGGCCGGGGCCACGCCCAGTTCAAATAGTTCACTAGAGATGATAAGATATACAAATGACTTACACGTGAAGACTCGATCTTCCTAGCCTCTATATCTTCACAAACCTTCTCCTACGTGAACTATGGAGAGTAAGATAAAACTTACTTCCTTAACGTGATTGTTACTCAATCCACGCTGGAAAGCACGAACGGTATGCTATATGAAGATGCACGAAACACTCTCTGAATATACTGAGAATAATAATAATTGCAGCCACCGTGTAGGTCCTCTTTGATAGATATATATAGATGCAAACCCTAAATGTCACTCTGCATCGAATAGGACTCTTCCAGAAAACCCTAGCTGAACGGATAGGCTCAAAGAGAATATTCTGACTTGATAATCACGAACCAATAAGAATATTCATAAAGAATATAACCAGGAAGAAGATAAAGCTTATATCTGACTTTATCCTAAAAACCTGCAAGTCACGGCAGCAGTGTGTCTCAACAACGGAAGCAACTGATGTAGCAACAGTTCAAACACGGACAAATGAAACTCAAGAAGACACACAAAATAAGTCTACACAATGACAACAATAAGGGTATGAGAAATACCGTAACAACGCATGCACGACATCTCGACACCAGATCAAAGAAATGAAGGGCTGAAAAGCCAACCACCAATTCCACAATGACAGACCAATTGGTGACCATGAATCTCAACGCCGATAGAAAGGGAGAAAAACCCGCTCGCCATCACGGAGCTGCCAACGGAGATCGACCACAATGACTCCAAGCCCGAGCGCACCCGAAGCCTGAAAAAGGTCGTGTTTCTGTCCCAAACCATCCTACAAAGTCCCAACCACTAACCTTAGAAAATCAGTAAAGAGTAGCAGCAAAACCGCCACCCTGCTCTCAAATTCCCGGCCGGCGCAAACAGAGTACCTCGATCTACTGCCCAGCTCAGCTACCGGGCAACTCCGCCCCCACATGCAGCACCATCCCCATCTGAGTTTCGCCCTCCAGCTGATAGTATAAGCATACCCCATAGTAGAATCAAAAATGCCTACCAAGTGATTGAGAACAAGCCCCACCCTTTCCAAACTATATATACACATCGCCCGATAACTCAACGGGAAAGCCGCCACCGCCAACCGCACTTGTCGATCCAGGGTTGCTCAATAAAAAGCTCAGATTCTTTCCCCGACAGCTTGACCGACAACACCCAAGCTTCGCCCCCCAAGTGCTCGAGCAAATGCTCCACCTAGTGGTTCGAGTATGACCACCATAAACACTCAGTCCCGTATCAGCCCCTCGATCCAACTCAACCACAAACCTTGCCAAAATATGCATGATATGAAGTAGATGAAATAAAAAATAAACAACAACAACAACAACAACAATAATAATACTCCCTCTGTCCCACGAAGCATGACACAGTTTCCTTTTTAGTCTGTCCCACGAAGCATGACACGTTTCTAAAAATAGCAAAAAAATTACCCTTTATTCACATTTTCACCTACCACACTTAACACACAAAATACCAATTTCTTAATTCTCGTGCCGAAAAGAAGTGTGCCATGCTTCATGGGACGGAGGGAGTAATAATAATAATAATAATAATAATAATAATAATAATAATAATAATAATAATAATAATAATAATAATAATAATAATAATAATAAATATTTTTAGAATTAGTAAATTATTTTTGGGCGGGAAAATATAATTTATTATTTTTGGATATGAATATACTTATATATATATATATATATATATATATATATATTATGGTAAATGGTGATTTTTAGAATTTAGATAAATTAATTGTAAAAAATATCACATTAATTATTATTGAACTTATAGGCAAATTGGCAATATGAGTATAGTATAATTTTAAGAAAGTGGGTTTATTTGTATGTTTTAATTTTTTACGAAAGTGGGTATACGATATATATCTCTGATTTATAAATATGTATGTATTGGTTCAAGTGGGCATAAAATACATGATTTGGAAATTTTAAGGATTTAAAATTTAGAGTGTGTTTACTTTGTATGACTCATAATATGTATGATTAAGTAATTTTATGTTCAAAAACTAAAATTTATTTATTCTCATCTTTTTAATGGAATATGAATATATCAAATAAAATTAATTCAAATGATGAAATTTACCTTGAGATGTTTTAAAATTTTAATTTATTATAGTAATAAATAATAGATTAAATTTACTATTTTTATTTATCTAGATCAATCCTTAAAATTAAATGGCCTCAAGATTTAAAGGCATTTTGACCATTTCCTCCAAAATTACTTGAAAATATAGTGTGGCTTCACAAGTTTTGTGAGTTATCTTTTGTCTTCCCATGTATATTATCACTATGTGGAATATATACTTTAATATTTGAAACTGTTATAAAGTGCATTTGGTTTGGTTGTTAAATTTTTATTGGAAAAAAATGAATAAGAAAATATGAAAAAATTATATTTTCTTCTCTTTTTATAATATGTGTATTGGAGATGATTTTTTTTATTATTATATACTACATTTATCCTATATACTTATTTATTTTGTTGGACATGAGTGGATAAAGTATTAAATTTACCATAGTAAATGTTTTAAAATATTTTCACACCACTACCAAAGATAATATTATCCAGTATTATAGAGAAAATGAGTGAAGAGGAGCTCCCCGGTAAAATATTTCACTCTGCCCCATGCTAGTAAGTAGTAAATATGTGAAAATAGAGAAAATATTGTCGAAAATATATGTATTCTCTAATTTTCCACTAAATTTAGGGGACCTTAGAGGCATATTTCCTGCATCTTCGTGTATGATACATATATATATATAATGATACACAAATTAACAATAAATGGTATTGATATTGGTTGCCTCCATTAATATACAAAACAAATAATTTGCAATTCTGTCAAAAAAAGATTAAAAAAAATAATAATAATAACTTGTAAAATAATCGATTAGATTACAACTTTAATTAAATAAGATTTCCGGCGTAATTAAGGGAAGTCCTAATTAATTAATGATAATTGATAGGTAGCGATGGAAGTAATTAAGCAGAAAGCAGAGTTGAAGGAAGTGAGATTGTAGGCGATTGTATCTAAGCAAATTTCTGAAAGATAGGATAGCCATTAAAATAGAGGTTTAGATACCTGACATCTCACACATGTCAAACAGACATACCTATTTCTTCTCCCAACCAAAACTCCATTTCCATCCCTCCCTCAAATCACTCTTCTCTTCTCTCTCTACAAACTCCACCCACAAAATGTGTATATATGCAGATACACACTGCAAGTCCTCTACCTACCTACTCATTTAGAGACTTGTTATACCCTAAAAAGTTCACACTAGTCTTACATATTTCTAATAAGTTTTTAATGAGAGAGCGAAGGCACCAACAAGTCCTACGCCTCACCTTGCCTCCACCGGGCCTCTCTCTCAACCCGTCGCCGCTCTCATCCGCAAGCCGCTCCACCTCCCCCGGCATCTCGGAGCTCAAGAAGCTCTCCGTTCTCGGCCGTGGCAGCGGCGGCACCGTCTACAAGGTCTCCCACAAGCAAACCGGCGCAATCTACGCCTTGAAGGTGGTGCGGGGTGATCAGGATGATGACGACGATCTAGAAGCAGGTGTTGGATTCGATTACTCTACATTCATAATTCGAGAAATTTAAACCAATCAAAGTGGAAGCCTACCCGAATTCATTGCTATAGGGTTTAATTCTGTATATTGGATTACAGTCACACAATTCTGCATATTTAATTTAACATATGTTAGTCCAATTTAGATTTCGAACCGCAGGGGCTCGCGAGGCGGAGATTCTGCGGCGAGTGGACTCATCGGAACACGTGGTGAGGTATGTGGGAGTGTTCAACGGCGGGTTGAAGGAGGTGGAGGGCGGCGTAGGAGGAGGAGGAGGACTCTGCTTAGTGATGGAGTACATGGACGCCGGATCGCTGCATGATATACTGCGCAGGAAGAAGAGGCTGCCGGAGCACATCATTTCAGGGGTGGTGAAAAGCGTGCTCAAAGGCCTACAGTATTTGCATGGGCTCGGAATAGTCCACGGCGATGTCAAGCCGTCGAATCTGCTCGTGAATACGAGGGGGCAAGTCAAGCTAGCTGATTTCGGGGCGGCGGCTGCAGTTAGGGACGGAGCCAAGCCTCGGACACGACCTGATGATCGTCTGGGTAATTTTTTTTAAATTACTTCCTCTGCCCACGATAAATATATTTTTTTTGTCATTTTCGTCCGTCCATAATACACGTCATAGTTATATTATATAATTCTAATAGCTCTATCAAACAAACCTTTAAGTTAGTACATGAGAGCGGTTTAAATAAAAAAAATATTGAACGTTAAAACTACTAATTGTACTTTGGTGGCCTTCCAATTATAATAAATGTGATTTTCATAATTTTTACGTTAAATGATTATATATAACCTAATCTTAAGTTGTATTTTGTAGTTTTCAAATTTTTATGTATAAAATTATATTTTGTTCAGTCTAAATTTATTTTTAAATATAAAAATGTAATTTGGCTATCCTATCAGAGGTTCATGGGCGAGCGTGTAGAGGGACTTGTCCGTACATGAGCCCGGAGAGGATGGATCCGGAGATGTGGGACGGCGAGCGGTGCGACGGCTACGCCGGGGATGTGTGGTCGCTTGGGGTGGTGGCGATGGAGTGCTACGTGGGGCGCTTCCCGTTGGTGGGGCCCGGGCAGAAGCTCGATTGGGTGACGTTGATGTGCGCCGTTTGCTTTGGGGATGACGTGGAGAGAATGGTGAAGATGGGGTCGCCGGAGTTTGAGAGTTTTTGTCGGAGGTGTTTGGAGAGGCATTGGAGGAGAAGAGGGACTGCCGACGAACTTCTTCTTCATCCTTTTCTTGATAAATCGCAAACTATTGGTATTGATCATCAGGATATTATTTCGTATATTAATTTGAGTGAAATTGATTGAATGAAATTAATTAAAATTAAAATTATGTTTTCATTTTGTGAAACTCTAAAGTCTAAACTACTCACTCACCATGGGCAAACATAACGTGTCCACCACTGATGTGGCAATGTTAATTAGGAAGGAGAATTAATAAATCTTACTTTAATTAAAATTATCTTACTCTAACTATAATTGCCACATCAGTGATAGGCGCGTTATATTTGCTCACGGTGAGTAGGTGATCGGATCTGATGTGACCAATATGTGTGGTTGATACCAAAATTAAAAAAATTCTTTATCTTTATATATATAAAAAGCAAAGTAATGTAATTTAATACAATTGCAAGGATATAATTGGAATTAAAAAAATATACATCCACTACTCTAAATCTAATACTAACTGCCGAAAATAATGGGGAAAAAAAACTGAATAAAATTTATTTCTACCCAATTTGTTCGCTATCATTTAAAAACTAACTTATAATGAAATCAAAGACATGATTAAATTAAAATTCGGTAGAATGATATGTCAAATGAAAATTTTCATTCATGAATGAAATGAATTAGGACAATATGTTCTTCGAATTTTATTGTTTTCTTAATCATAGTATTTTATTTTTTTAAATGTGCATTTATATTTATTTTTGAAAAAGACGTGAAGTATGCAATTTTAAATTTTTTATTTTTTGTATTCTTTACACAAAACACATCTTATTATTTTTGTGTGGTATATTAAATTAAAGATCAAGAAAAATTATTTAATACAATATATATTGAATCTGAAATAAATAAATATATAAAATATAATGATATAAATTCAATAAATTAAATGTCTTTTTATTTATATATTTTTATCTAAAGATCGAACGTGTTTAAACTTTTCTGTAAACTTTTTTTTCTTCTTATTTTGTCTTTTTTTTACTTCTGATATTTTGATTATATTTTTGATGAACTAAGTATATTATATGTGTAGTTCGTAATCACCGCGCATTGCACGGGAGATACACTAGTATATATAAAAAGCAAAGTAAATGTAATTTAATTCAGTTACAAGGGTGTAATTGGAATTGGAGTGAAAAAATATATATAAACCATGTTGATAAAACTACCGAAAATTAGCCCAAAAAAATAAAGAACTACCGATTAAGCAAAAAACTGCCCAACTTTAATCTTAGTATTTTTGTAAATTCAGTCTTAAATTTTAATTTCATCCTTTTTTTATCATTTTGTTGATAAAACATATTTTTCTCATTTTCATGAAATTATATTTTAGATAAAATATGCAATATACATCTTAAATAAAAGGTCATGAAATTACATTTAATTTGATATATAGTATGTAGAAAAGAAAAATTAAATGAGCAAGTTGTAATAATTTAAAGTTTTAACATATTAAAAGTTTATACTCCCTCCGTCCCACCGAAAGTGGTGCGTATTCCTTTTTGGGCTGTCCAACCGAAAGTGGTGCATTTCCTTTGTTAGGTCCGGAGGGTCTCGAATAGGTGTATGGGGGGGGGGGAATACACCTATGGCCTATTTTTCTTTCCTCAAACTGAGGGATCTCAAGATAGAGATCAAAGCGAAACTTTACACGCAAACTATGACACCTGTTAACTGAAAGGAGTTTTGACCAAACAGGGTTGACGACTAATACTGAAAACTCTTCAGTAAGGAGTTATCAATTAAGTTACTGGAACTTAACTGATGCACGTAAGGGCTTCAGTCGAGTTTGCTAAAATAGAGATGATAACACTCTTCATGACTATTAGAAGATAGATCAGTCAGACTGATATCATACGCAGCGGAAATAAACTTGGTTTCGTAATAGCCTCGGTTGAGCACGTTGTTAGTCTTAGGTTTCTCTTTTGATGAGGAGTGATATGTGCAGAGTAGAGAAGGGGTACAAATCAGAGGAATCATCTTCATCAGAGGAATCATACTGGTCAGAAGAATCATTCTTACCAGAGGGATTTCATATGTCAGAGACAACTCATCCGCCAGAGGAATGGCTCTTGCCAGAGGAATCGTATTCGTCAGAGAAGTCGCCCTCGCCAGAAGAGCCACCTTCGCCAGAGAAGCCGCATTCGCCAGAGGAGTCATCCTTCGCCAGAGGAGTCATCTTCGCCAGAGGAGTCATCTTTCGCCAGAGGAGTCATCTTCGCCAGAGAAATGCTAGAAGGCGCGGGAAGATCTCCCGCGTAAAGACGAAGTTACTGTTATACCCTCCAACCACGCAAGGAGCATGCGTGGATAATGATTTTACCTTTTTACCCTCAATTGTAATCTATAAATAGACCTCAGCTCATGTATTACCATCACGTTATCTCATATTTTCGAATAGAACAGTTATTTTCTCTTTCGCGCAAAGTTTCCGATCGCTTTACTCCATTCGTTCCGATCGTCTTCACTAGGTATAGTCCCCACTTTACATCTTATAGTTTAGGTGTTGGTTCTTAATTCACCAACTGACGCCGTCTGTGGGAAAGCTACTGAGCTAGGATGTGAGATCGCGGTCGCCGGCGTACGCAGATCTGAAATTCCAATCGGATTTGCGGGCGCTGGCACCAATCGAGCCGATAATTCGGACACCCAGCCGTTTTTGATCGATTAATTGCGTCTTCCGGATTAATATGCTGTCAATCTGCTGCGATTTGCGTTGATTTATGTTTTTTGTGCATGGGGAAAGGTGGCGACGGGCATAAGTCATGAATCGGGGAATTTTACGTTTGTTTACCGTTTGTTTGGGTTAGTTGTTTACGGACGAGGGATTTCCTTGTAGAATTGACGTTTTCGTCACCGATCTAATACTTTGCATGAGGAAATCGTGGTTTGATGCTCTGTTTTGATTATGTCAGTCGTTTTCTTGCGGATCCTCGATATTTTGGGTTTATGCTGCTTGCGTATGGGTGTTTTACGTGTCAACGTGATAATTGTGGATGATCTTCGTATTTTCTACGATAATCTTAGAATTATACTAGTGATTTGTCGGATACTATCCTGTTTTTGGTAGGCGTGAGGTTTTTATTGATTGATTCATGGTTTTGCACCGATAGTACGTCGATTAGCATTTTGTTTCTGTTATGATTGGGTTTGTGTTGTGGATCTGTGGGTGTTCTTCGCTTGAGGATGATAATTACCGTTACTTCCCGTGTCTTGGCGATTAATCCTCGTTCTGTATTGTTGGATCGGAGGGTGATAGTTTGTTTCTGTTATGTTGGTTCTTAAGGGAGAGTATTTACCAGTGTTTTCCATGTTTTTGTGGCTAATTTTCGGTTTCGATCGATGAATTGGGGAGTTATGCTCTGTTCCTGTTATATTGGGGTTTTTGTTGCGGATCTATGGGTTTTGCATCGATAATGTGTTGATTATTACATTGTCACTGGTTATCCTGGGTTGTTGCCGTTGATGCGGAAGTTTTACCTCGGTAATATGATGATTAACACTTTGTCTCTGTTGTGGTGAGGTTCATGCTGTTGATCCGCGGATGATCTTCACTTAAGGGAAATAATCATTGATGTTCTTCATGTTTTCTTAAACTAATCTTCGTTTTGTGCTCTGGTTAACTCGTCATGTTGCTAATCTGGCTGATTGCTATGATAATTCTAATTGCGTGTAGGTTTTGCTGTCATTATAGTGCATGACCGTGTTAATTGTAGGTTATGATGTTCATTTCCTTATGTCTCTTATTTATCTATCATTTCTAACGTATTACGCTAATAAGTTCGTTGGTGGTTGCCCTGTTTATGCTTGTCTTTGGATTCCCTATTTTGGTTCTCTGGGTGCTCTGTTTTCTCCGCCGGACATTGGTGGGGGTTCACGGGGGAAACCACCGTTATGCGGGCTCTGTTTTCTCAATCTATGCCCTGGGTTTATTTCCCAGTGCATAGAGTTACTGCGTGGGGAATTTTTTAACGGTCTCTGTACCGGTAGTCGGGATTTCTTATTGGATTTCTTATATCGGGATTCCAATCGGTAATAGAGGGTTTATTCTTTCGTCGTTAGAATGGTTTCTCACTTTGTTTATGTGTAGGTACCATGGGATCCTCTGATGCACACCGCAACCTAGAAAAGGAGTTCGACTCCGCTGCGCTCACCACTGAGGTGCCTACCTCATTGTTCAACAACTTGCAGGGCAACACAACCTTCGCTACGCCACCGGGATTCCCCGCTGTCTCGGCTACTCCGCTGATGGGATTGAATGGTAACTTCCAGAGGTCTGCTCTGGTGACGCCAGGATCAGAGGTGCCGAGCTTGGCCCCCACATCTGGTGGGGGATCGATTAACTTTGGGCTAGCAGAGCAGATGATGGCCTTGCTCAGTTACGCTAACATGCGCCAGGCAATGGGAACTCCGATGCTGTCTATCATGCCTACTGTAGCTCCCCTGGTTGGAGCAGCAAACCCGCAGGGCACTGAGGCCCCACCTCCAGCTGCTCAGGAGGCAAACACTTTGGCAATCAACAAACAGGCTGCGATGCCTCTGGAACTGCAAGGGGACCCTGCTGACAGGGAAGTGGAAAGAAGACCAGAGGGGAGTCGTGTCAGACTCAACAGTGTTGTTAGAAAAGAGAGGGTTGACGAGTCTGATAGTCAATCCGTCTCCCTTATGTTCGAGGAAGAGAGACCAAAGGAGAAGGCACGATTGAAAACCAAGTGTCCCAGCTGAAACACCAACTCCAGGATCTGGAGGAATCACTGAGGGAGAAATCCCGAAGGGAGGACAGGGAACAAAGGTCAGGAAAATCACACCGGGTAGAGAGGTCCCATCGATCAGAAAAATCGCGCTACACAGAGAGATCAGAGGAACGGGAACCGGAGTATTCCTCTGGCAGACCTGAATATAGAATTCACAAGCGCCACGCTCGTGACGCACCCAGGGACAGAAGGGAGCAGGGGAGGCATACGGGGAACAAGAGGGCTAAGACTTCACGATTTCACCCCGTCAACAACCGTAGTCCTTTCTCTGATGATATTCTGGCAGATACCCTACCTAGAAGCTACAAGCCCATCTCGCTGGATTATGATGGCACTACCGATCCGGAGGTGCACCTCAATCGGTTTGAAGGGTTGGTCACGCTGCATATGTACACGGAGGGCATCAAGTGCCGTATCTTTTCAACTACCCTAACTGGACCGGCTCAGTTATGGTTTGGGATGCTTCCCCCGAACTCTATTCATTCCTTTGAGGATCTACAAACTCGTTTTTTACGTCAGTTCGCGAGTTCGCGGAGGGTAGGGAAATCAGCTCTTTCGCTGATGGATATCAAGCAAGATCAGGGTGAAACGTTGCGGGAATATACATCAAGATTTAATCTCGCTGCTCTGGAGGTGCCGGAGGCGGAATCACAAATAAAAAATTGTGCTTACGTCAGAGGACTCAGGCCAGGGATCTTCTTTGATGAATTGCAAATCCGACCAGCAAAGGATTTTGATGACATTATGGCGAGGCTGCCAGGATACCTACAGTTAGAGGATGCCAAGATGGCAAGAAAAGTGGAAAATGACAAACATAAGGTCAAAAAAGCCGAGGAAGCACCCGAGAGGCAAAGACATCAGGAAAGGGCCCCGTTCAGAGGGTTACCTCCCAGGGTACTCCCACCCCAGGGAGGAATGCCGTCCCATCAGCAGCGCACAGTGAATGAGGTAACGCGGTTTACCGAGTACACGCCCTTGAATAAACCACAGGAAGAAATTTTTCATTTGATAAAGGATCAGCCGTTCTTTCGGGCACCGGGAACCTACCGGACTGGGCCGCCACAGGAAGGGTCTAATAACAAGTTGTGTGAGTATCACAATTCTTTCGGACATTACACGAAATATTGTGGACATCTTAAGCATCAATTGGAGTTGCTGGTGCGTCAGGGATACCTCGACCAGTTCATCGACAGAGGAAATGAGGGCCAGAGGCGGAATGATCAGAGAGATCAGAGGGATCAACGAGATCAGAGGGATCAGAGAAATAACCGTGATCAGCGACAAGAGCGGGGGAACAACAGGGATCGTAGGCCCGATGACAATCGGGACAATCGTAGAGAAGGGGCAGAAAGGCAAGTACCGCCTCCCCCTTACAGAAGGGATGTGCATATGATTTGTGGGGAGAACGGGATGCCCACATCAAATCGGGCTAAAAAACAAGTCGTTAGAGCAGTAAAAACGGGGTACTATCCTAAAAGGGTCATGGAAATTACGAATGCAGCAGAAGAGCCTGCGATCACTTTTGGAGCAGAAGATATACGCACACTTATGTACCCGCATGATGATGCGCTGGTCATCACGGCAGACATTGCCGGCTGCATTATTCACCGTATTTTCGTAGATTCGGGCAGCGCTGTAAACATCTTGTATAAGGAATGTCTCCAAAATATGGGAATTAACGCTCATATTGAGCCGACAAATGCTCCTCTGTTTGGGTTCGGGGGAGAGATGGTCATGCCACTAGGGTATGTAGAGCTGCCGTTGATTCTTGGCAGTACAGTTGCAGGCAACAAAACAAGGATGGTACGGTTCTTAGTGGTGGATATGCCTAAACCCTCATACAATGTCATACTTGGCCGGCCTGCCTTGACGGCGTTCAAAGCTGTTATCTCTTTGTTTCATCTGAAAATGAAGTTTCCCATCGAGGGTGGAAGAGTGGGAGAAGTTTGCGGCGATCAAACAACATCAAAAGCATGCCACGTACAAATGCTCACACAGTCAGCAGGGCAGAAAAGGGAAAGACGGACAGAGGGATCGGACGCTCGGAAGAGGGGGAAAGTGGGCGAGGTACATGCCCCAGCAGAAGAGCGCCAAGAGTTGGCGGATTTATTAAAAGACAGAGACTCCACAGAGAAAACCGCGTTGGTGTCCACTAGCGATGTTTGCAACATGATCGAATTATTTCCAGGGAAAGAGGGTTTCCAGACAAAGGTTGGATCAGCCATGAGTGATCAGGTCAGAGAAGAGCTCATTGGCTGTCTTCGGCGAAACGCGGATGTATTCGCATTCAGCACCGCAGACTTAAAAGGAATTGATAGAGAACTGGCAGAACATTGCCTCAACGTGGACCCTAAGGTTAAGCCGGTAAAACAGCGGACAAGGAATTTTGGGGCTGAAAAGGACACTGCAATCAGAGAGCATGTCTATGAGTTACTGAAAGCCGGGCATATTGTGGAAGTGCAATATCCAGAGTGGATCTCAAACGCGGTGATGGTACCCAAGAAAACAAATACTTGGAGGATGTGTGTGGATTTCAGAGATTTAAATGCCGCTTGCCCAAAGGACCACTATCCTCTGCCGAGGATTGATCAATTGGTGGACTCTACTTCAGGGTGTGCTCTGTTATCCATGATGGATGCATACCAGGGATATCATCAGGTCAAGATGAACAAGGGAGATATTGCTAAAACAGCTTTTGCCGTCTGTTGTGGGGTATATGGATGGAAAAGTATGCCGTTTGGTCTGAAGAATGCGGGAGCCACGTATCAGCGATTCGAAAATAAACTTGGTTTCGTAATAGCCTCGGTTGAGCACGTTGTTAGTCTTAGGTTTCTCTTTGCATTCAGTATTCAGTTTATCAATTGAAACAACACAAGTAAGAATGTAAAACTGAAAGCTGTAAATAACACAGAGCTTTTACGTGGTTCGGAAAAACCCTTTCCTACATCCACGGTCGATTGATCAGACCAACAATCCACTCCGCAAGTGCTTAACAGGTGCACTGCAAACCAAACCGTGTGCTTGTTGGGTGCACACAACCGTACCACTGAAGAAACCACTTCTTCAGTACCCACACTTCACTCGTGTCGGATTTCTCTCGCTTAGCACAACCCGCGCTAAGACTTCTCAGAGTCAGAGTACCTTCCTGAACTCCGAATCACTCAAACACTCTACTCTTTCTTCTTGAAATGAGGTTTGAACGATTGCCAACTGTACTTCAAAGAACAAGTTCTTTGGAGCAAGTTTGACATTGGCTTCTGGGTAAACAGAGGTTTGCCTAAGGTCTAAGAGAATGTATGTAATCAGCAGTGACTGATTTTGGCTTTGGAATTCTCTTCTTCGATTCAAGCTTTGGGGAGGTTAAGCTTTAGGCTGAGTAGCTATTTTGGCAGAGCTTCAGCTTATGTCGTTGAATCGGTGAAGATTGAAGTTGATCCTCGAGCGCTATTTATTGGAGAGGTCTTGAATAGATCCGTTGGCGGAGAACGTCTTCAAGATTTCTTCCGTTGGAGAGCATTTCGAATTTGGGCTGAGGCTTCAATCTTCGAGGTTCCTTGTTTGGTGGAAACGGCTCTCTTGAAGGACATGAGATGTGACGTCTCTAATAAAGTAGCCACCAAATAGGAATGACCTCTGCAGAGATAAGGAGATCATGAGATCTCTGCATTTAATGCGGCTGTACTTTTGTGAGTACGTGGCTTCCTTTGAACGTTGGAAGTTCAGTCCGAGGAAGAAGGTTTAACTGATACTTGACTTTAGTATCAGTTCGCTGAGTCCACGGAGCACGCATTAAGTAATCAGTTCCGAACTGATTCTTCAACTGATACTTCAGTTGGTATCTTCAGTCTTCAGTCTTCAGTCTTCAGTCTTCAGAACTGCAAGCTAAACTAGAAACGAACTCTAACACTTGAGTTCAAAACTGTTCTAGTCTATTACAATTAAGACCTATGGATTTTGGTATCATCAAAACAAGGATTAGGATATTCCACAAGGTTCCCAACAATATATATGCATGAGTCCGAATCGAGCTAGCTAGATGCTTCGGCCGAGCACCTCATTGATAAATAGAGCAAGTTTTCCTTCAAATCCCTCTAAGTGTTTTCCATTTTTCTTCGTTTTCTTAAAAGATTATAGGAGTAGAACTTTAAGATGGGCATGAAGCTTTTTCTTCAATTCATCCTTGATCGGATTTCAATGAATGACAGTGTTAAGAGTGGAAATGGAGATATATAGCTTTCAACTGATTATCTGTAAATACATGTTAGAGAGATGGAGTAATAATTAAAGGTGATCCGGGTGCATATTGAAGAAAGGATCAAAGGAGAATCATGTATACAGATGGTAGGATATGAACACCATTTAGAAAAGCTAGACCAACATTCTTAGGTCTTAAGCTGGGCCATTTTTAGTTTCAGCTGGCCTTTTAATTCAAACTAATTGAAAGCTAAACTTAATTATTAATGAAAATTCGTCGTTTTAACTATTTAAAACGCCGGTTTATTAACGACCGTTTTTCTTTCGGTCGTTGAGTTCTATTTTTCTGTTATTCTTCGTTGACATGTAACGACCGTTTTTTAATATTATCGACCGTAATTTCGGTCGTTAATTTTAATTTTATTTTTATTTATTTTTTCAGAATTTATATTTCCTGTTTTCAGTAATGTAGCAATATATAAATTATTGAAAATAATATAATGAAGATGATCAAAGTAGAAAGTCATCAAATAACAAAGTAGCAAATCATAAAATACGTCAACGAGTTTAGAAATTCAGTATTCAAAGTAGTATCTACAACAAACGAGGGTGAAGATAATCAAAGGTCCGGGTGGGTCCCATTAGAGGCGTCGAAGGGGGACGATGGTGGTCGATATCCTCGCATGAGCATCGCGATCTGAGCCTGCATCTCCTGACTCCTGTATAGCCCTGCTCTGAGCCTCCTCGCTCGCTCTCCTGGCCTCTAGCTCCATCTGTGTGGAGCTCAGCTCCTCCCTCAATGCGGTGACCTCAGCCCTCGAGGCAACATATATCGAAGGGAAACTGGGAGGTGCTGGTGGACTGCGAGCTCGTCCCCTCGTCACGCGAAGTAATCGCCCTCGACATCATCATACCTAATCCCATGATGCGCCCCCTCTGATCAGGAGTGACAACCTCTCGGAAGATGCGATCCACATCTAAGGGCGTGACCTCTTCCTGTGTCTCGACCTCCAACTACAATACAAAATAAGTTAGAATAGTTGCAAAATAAATTATTAGAACAAAAGAATTTAAATATAGTAAATTAACGTCATACCCCGTGCTGCACAGGTCGTCCAGCGGTATACTGTCCATTCTTATAATGGATCCGACGAAAGGTAGCCCAAGAAGCCTCGTCAAAAGGAATATCGTTTTTCTGAGCCTTCAAAACACATTAAAGATAAAATTAACAATTTAATAGACATAAAAACTTTAAATAAAACAAATGTAAAGTTACCAAATGCTCAGCATGATCAAGAGACCTACGCGACCCTCCATGATGGATAGCCATCCCTGTACCCGGACCGCATGGCTCTGAGCAGCGATTCCTGGACGCCTAAGCAGACCTTGCCTGAGTCTCAGGCAAAGCCCAATAAGCCCTCCAAGCAGCCTCAACGTTAGGCTGAAGATAATCAATCTTCTTTCTTTGTATCAAAAGAACCTTCTTGCAATTGGAGATGTAATCCTTATACGCCACTCGAGCCACCTTAACCGACGCTTTCTTAATAGCCTGCCTGGTATATTCCGTTTTATCCCAACAAAATGCTTTATGTTTAAAGATATTGCAAATAAGAGTAAAATTAGTATTGTGAGTGTTAATTTAGAATAACACATTATTATATATAAGATGATTGTACCTCAAACTCATTGAAATAGAAATCCTTAATCTCCTCAGTCAAATTCTTCCAGTTCGTGTCACTTTCATGTGGCATACCTTGAAAGCTATCAGTCGCCCTACTCCGCATAGCTCCCGTCGGCCTCAGAACACTTAAATATTTGAAATTAAATTTAGAATTAATGTATATTAAAATTTGAAGTAAATTGATACATTGTGAAACGTACCTACGAGTGAAATACACCCATGTCCGCCCATCACTAGCAACACGTTCCACCTCATTGGGGCGTTCACCCGTGGGTGGCGTGTCGGACACGTCCCGATCATCAATCGAAGGACCAGAACCGGATGGAGTAGTAGTAGACATCTATATCAAAATTCGAAGTAATTAATATATTAGTTTCTTTGTTTATTGTTGACCACATTAACTATATAAAATTGACAAATATATTTACTCAATCAGAATCAGTGTTAGAAGACTCGGGGGATTGTAAGATAAGGTCTTCATTGTCAATTTCATCATCTTCATCATTATCTATGTCCACCTCGTCTCCATGTGGATGAACCATTGTTGGAATGTCATCTATATTCGTAATATTTGATTTTAATACTTTATTGAAAATTAAAGAACGATGAAGATTAAGATTTGAATAATAGATGAAGGTTAATATTTGATTTTAAGAATTTATTGGAAATTAAAGAACGATGAAGATTAAGATTTGAAGAATAGATGAAGGTTAATATTTGATTTGAAGAATTTATTGGAAATTAAAGAACGATGAAGATTAAGATTTGAAGAATAGATGAAGGTTAATATTTGATTTTAAGAATTTATTGGAAATTAAAGAACGATGAAGATTAAGATTGAAGAATAGATGAAGGTTAATATTAGGATTTGAACATGAAGATGATTAGGATTTGAAGAATGATGATTGAGGATTAGAATTTCAACACAATAACAAAACCACGGCGGTAGTCATTGCTACCGCCTCCGCCTCTTCCCCACCGGCGGCCCAAACTCCAATATATTCACAATCATACTTAATTGCCTCTCCCCCACCGACGACACTATCATGTTTAATTATAATTATAACATGCTCAACGCAATTAATCATGCTAAATCATATATTTCACCTTTCCCCCACCGGCGACAAAACGAATAAAATAAATTTAAACATTTTAAGGCCTAATAGAGACAAACCTAACTAAGTTCTTTAACTAAATCTAATAGAAATAAACCTAACTAAGTTCTTTAAATAAATCTAATAGAGTCATACCTAACTAAATTCTTTAAATAAATCTAATAGAAATGACCTAACTAAGTTCTTTAAACAAATCAAATAGAATTGAGCATATATAATTAACATATAATTTCACATTAATTCACATATAAATTTCAAACTAAATTCTAACATATAGCATATAAATTTCAAACTAAATTCACATTAATTCACTGTCGCAGCCCGATATAGCCAGTGATAGCGTATACCAAGTATCGTACGACTAATAAAAGAAATGGTGAAAGAAATAGAATTTATGTCTTGCTTTAGCGGAAGCATTTGCAACTATACTCTTTTTCAAGAAAGACCTTAAGACTAAATTAAATTACTTGCTTGGATAAAACACAATAAGCAGTTGAAACTTAGCAAGGGTTTGAGAAGTATTTTCCCTTATGGGATATTACAGACCAGCAATGTAAATAAGAGGTTCATCAGAGTTGTGCAGCGATGCATTACTATATGTGTGAAGACATATAGCAGGGAGTATAATATCTTATAGAGTCAAGGCAATAAGATAAGCATGAGACATAGAAAGACACTGTCAGCTGACAATTCCAACAGCCTTCACCCATCCTCGCGCCAAGCCAGACCTGCACATTTAGAAATACATGCAGGGCTGAGTACCAAAAAGCACTCAGTGGACACATGCCGGAAATAATTTAAATCTTGCTCTTAGAGCTATATGTCAATCTTGCCCTTTTCAATGCATCAACAGGATTTAACTGAGATTAAAAATACATGTTCACATTTTTCTGTCATAAACTCATTTGCATCATCATAATAATTAGTCTGCAGACATTATATTCACGGTATGTGCCAACTATGAGAACTCATATACATATATATACTAGGTGAAGAGAAGGAGGCCTCCTTCAAATCACCGTGACCGGCCGACTAGAGACGGCTCACGATCACCTCTGCGCACAAAACCTTTACTGTCATCTAGATCAGTCAAAGGCCGATATCTTGCATCATGATCATAATCATGTCTTTCATAGAGGCAACATACCATATCTCATTCTCATCAATAATATATATATGGCAAGATGACAATTTTCATAATATGCATCAATAATGCTTCAACATGCTTCATTTTCATAATACTCATCAATAATGCTTCATCATGCTTTATTTTCATAATACTTTGCATTTGAACTCGTTATCATGGTAGCTAGCCATAATAGAGTTAGAATAAAGCCCACCTGTCTCAGGAGTCGATGACGTAACGCTCGGGGTCGTACTAACGCCGGCCGTCACTCGAACCTTTAGTGGCGCACGTGTTTAGATTGCCATGTGACAAAATAAACTCTAGTTAGAATCTCATCTAACTCATATCTCATACTTAAGCTTAAACTTTCATCATGTGCTTAATCTCATCTTATAACTTCTCCACTATTTACCCAACTGGACTTCCCAATATAATCGGATATCTTATCCAACTCAATCCTAGGCAAATAGCATTCAAAAATCACTTAATCATACATGCTTCAAATAATCACTTATTTCACATAATATGCATATAACTTATCTTAATAATCAAATGACTTAAAAGTCATTATATGAACTTGAAATCTTTTTCCTTGTGGGGAAAATCCCAAATATTCATATAAGCCTTGAAAAATATTTATAAAACTTTCTAGTAGCATTTTCATGCCATAATATGGTGTATAATTCCACCAAAACCCTTTAAAAATTTCTTAACACAAAATCAAAGTAAAATTTTCGGACCTTCCAGTTTACCATTTTGTTCTGTCTCGGCTTTAACGAATAAACTGCTTTAACTCAGGAATCTCCTGGATTCGAGACTTATACCGATGAAAACCTCTTTGAGTCTAGTTTCGTTTAAAAAAAAGTAGACTGAAAAACACCAAGTGGTTTAAGAGATATGGGTGTTTTCCCACAGTCTACCAGATTCGGCAGTTTGGCACGACTGGAAGTTAGGATTTTTAAAAATTAGTAAACGTTGTCCAAATGCTTTGAAATTTTACATGAGTCTGTATAACACTTGTATATTTCTACCATAAAAATTTGGGAGGCTGAATATTTTTTAACGTTACTGAAAAGTGTGACTCCACAGACTGCCCTTCAAAATTTCCGGTGGAAATGCGCAGTAAAAGTTTTATATTTTAAAAAGGTAGTAAACCAAGTACAAATGACTTGAAATTTTACCAGTGATTACAATACTCATATATGTACACACCATAAAATTTTGAAGATTTTTGGACGAGGGAAACCTCGTCAACTGATCAGTCCAGAACGTAAGAAAATTCTCGAAATGGTCGAATTTAACCTATTACACATATCATCATAGATTCATGCTTTCACCAACATTCTCATGCATTTTCTTTCTAAGAACTTATCATGCTTTACTAATCATAACACATACCCCTTTCAAGGGTTCTCAAGAAACATATCTCTTCCTCTCATGTATCTAACATGGAGAGGTGTATGAGCTCATGAATGTAGTGGAAAGTTGAAAGAATTTCTCATGCTTTCTACTATCAAAATTTTCGAAAATCACAAGAGTAGAGAGGGGACTATCATGCTTCTATATACCTCAATAAACATGCTTATATATCAAGAAAACTATATATATACAACATGGAAGAAGAATTGAGGTTGCTACCCACAAGATTAATGGAGGTGGAGTAGGGGATGATGTGAAATCCTCTTGGAGCTTGTGCTTAGGATTGATGCACCCTTGAAGGCTTTAGTGTGTAGCTAGAACACTTTTGGCTTCCTTAATCCTTACTATAATTGGTGAAACAAGATGAAAAAGTGTGGTGAAGTGAGAGGAGAGGGGCGGCCGAAGGGGAAGAAAAAGGGAGAGAAGGGAGCTTGCTTTGATGAGCTTTGATGAGATGATGTGATGGAGTGATTGCTTCACTTAATGCATATCTTGAATTAAATGGATGATAAATGGTGAGGATGTCATCCTCTTGATGGTGTAGGAGAGTGAGAAGAGAGAAGGAGAGAAGAGAGAAGAGGGAGAGCCGAGGGAGAGAGAGATCGGGTAAGGGGGGGGGGGGGGAGAGAAGACTTGCATGTGCTTGTTGATCTTCCTTTACTACACTATCTTGTTAGTCAAAGATGGAGTAATGGTGGATATGTCATCCTATTAGGTGAATAGAGAAGGAGAAGAGAGGAGGAGGGAGGAGAGAGAGCCGAGAGTGGGAGATATGAGAGAGAGATGTGAGAGCTTAAAGGTTGGGATTGTGTTGGCTAACTAGGTTAGCTACTTAGGTTAGGTTTTAATGTTGCATGTGTGCAACATTTATGGGGGAGGAATGAAGTAATGAGGGAGAGAGAGGAGTGTGCGTGAGGGGAGGGAGAGAGGGAGAGACCGAGAGTGAGAGAGAGTGAGGGAGAAGGAGAGAGAGTGAGAGAGATTGAGAGAGAGTGAGAGAGATTGAGAGAGAGTCGAGAGTGAGAGAGATAGAGAGAGAGTCGAGAGTGAGAGAGATTGAGAGAGAGAGATATAGAAAGATATACACATATATGCTTGAATACTTTACATCACTAATTTAGTGTGTAGGAATATATCCCACGGAAATATATTTATTTCCGTGTGGGAAAAACTTATCTCAATTATGATATATCTAATATCATAATATCAATGCATCAAAAAATCATATGTGAATATTCTACCACGTAAAATATTAATATCACATAGATATCTCAATTAAAATATAGGGCGAAGATAGGCTTCTCTATAATAGGATTTATAAGGCCCGAGAAAATAATCTTGCCGCCTATTAACTCCCAAAAATCTTATCTTATTTATTCGCCCATGTGCATTATTCCTCTAGCTATTATTTAATAACTCAAATTAAATACGAGCTAGGGCCTAAAATAGCTTCTCAAAATACGGGGTGTTACATTCACATTAGTGTGAATTAATTCATATAAATTTCAAATTAATAGCCTAGATTATAAATTAGACGTACTAACCGGAAACAGAAAATTTCGGCGGCGACAGAGGCGGTCCAGCGAGGACAGTGGCTTTCCAGCGACGGCATGCAAGGTCCGGCAAGAGTAGGGGCTGGGAATGAGGGCGGGATTAGCCTTAGAAGGTAATAATAATAAACACACATAAATTAACACACACACTCACCGGGGACGTGGACAGCGGCAGCAGCAAGGGCGGTCGGCGGCGGCAACAGCAGGGAAGCAGGGGTCGGCGGCGTCACAAGCAGACTCGTCGGACGGCGGAAAGCAGGCGCGGCGGGGACGGTGGCAGTGAGCAGCGCGGCGGCGAAGGAAGCAAGCGGAGGAAATCAGGGCAGAGGGGGCATCATCGGGGAGGGAAGCAGGTGGCATCAGGGACGGAAGCAAGCGGGAATCGGAGGGAATCGACGGGAATCGGCTGAGGAAATCGGCAAAGGGAGAAATGGGGGAAGAAAGAGGAAACCCTTAGTTAAACCCGCAACTTCAACGACCGAAATTTAAATTACGACCGAAATATCGATCGTTGACAATATTAATTTATTTCTTAAAAAAATTTGATATTTAACGACCGAAATTCGGTCGTTAAAAATAATAAATAACTATATTATTTTATTTATCAATATTAACGATCGATTTTTGGTCGTTAATAATAATTAATAAAAGGGAAAATTGCATGAAATTACGTGACTTTATACCAAAATTTGGTTTTTTAACAATCTTTTTAATTGTAGAAAAAAATTTAACGGCGTTTCAATTGATAGCAATGTCCGTCCAGAGTAATTTTTGGGTCAAATTAAATTAGGGTTTACTAAGCTTTATCCGACGTGGCAAAAATTAAATAATCCTAACACATCACCCTCTCTTCCCCCTCCGGCGGCTCCGAGAACTACACGACGGTGTCAAAGCAGTGCCGGAGTGTGCCGCCGAGCGGCAGGGTCGCGAAGCGGAATTCGCGACGGCTACGTTTATCACGGCATGATCCCGCGAACTTCCAGGTAGATGGTGCAGCAGGTGACCGGGGTGAGATTCGGTGGCTTCAGCAAGCCGCTGCCGATGCTCAAGTTGGAGCCACAAAGGGTGTTCGACCGGATGCAGCAGGGCATTGCATTGCCGACATTCGACACGTCGGTTCGCTTGCTGGATGGCTCTGCCGCGTCTCTGGCCGCTCGGCTGGCAACAATGGCGGAACTGGCGCTGCGGGAAGCCGACGACTATGGCCGTGGATGCCGGCGACTTCTGTGGATGGTTTGTGAGAGAGATGAGTGTGAAGGGTTTGAGAGAGAGGAGTATGTGAGAGAGAGGGAGTGAAGAGCGTGTGTGGGTGTGATTTGGCATTTCTGATGCCACGTTGGCATTCCGGCTACCAAATCAGATTTAATTTGGCCGAAAAATTACTCCGGACGGACATTTGCTATCAATTGAAACGTAGTTAAAATTTTTGCTACAATGAAAAAGATTGTCAAAAAAATAGATTTTGGTACAAAGTCATTTATTTTCATGCAATTTGCCCTTAATAAAAAATTAATTATAAAAATCAACGACCGTTTAGGAAACGGTCGTTAAAATTTATACAGAAACAAAAAAAGAAATTCAGAATATAAGTTAACGACCGTTTTGACGACCGATTAGTACGGTCGTCAGATTAAATTTAATGAAAAATTAAATTATTTACTCAACGATCGGTCGTTGAACGTTAACGACCGATTTTTTCGGTCGTTGTTTTAAAAAATATTTAAATAAAAAATGAATAACAAAAACGGTCGTTAAATTCAAAAAAACGGTCGTTACGCCCGCCTTTTTAACGACCGAAAATTTCGGTCGTTAATATCGGTCGCAAACGGCGTGTTTTCTTGTAGTGATAATTCAACATCTCATTTTTTATACCATCTTACTATGTCATTTTTTACTCTAGCAACTCAAGAACGCTCTGTACTCTCGTCTCCCCTTCCCTAACTTGAATTTTGATGGGGAGTTTATTTTATAAAAACGTTTACTTTTGAGAAACCTTAGGGCATCCGCAACTGTGATCTCTTAAAGGGACTCTTAAGTGGTCGCCATCATTTAAGAGCTCATTCCCCACTCCACAATGAGATCTTTACACTCGGGGGTCTTAAATTTTATTTGTTTTATTTTATCTTTATTCCAAATAAATTTTTAAATTAAATTAAATATTGAATTTAACAACATAAATTTCATTAAAATTAAAATTTAACATTACATGAATTAAAAAAGAAAATGCAATAATTTAAAAAATATTACAATAATTTTTTAAAAATAAATTCTACAAACTATGGCTAGATAGGACCAAATCGTGCACAAATGTGCTCAATTAAATCATCTTGGAGGCGGGCGTGCATTCGGTGGTCACAAAGGCTGGAGTCTCAAGCCAAAAAAAGTGCGAAATTTCGGCTTGACTCCTCGTCATTCCCCTCGGTTTCCCAATTTATCGCATGCTCTCATTCATCTTCGATTATCATGTTGTACAAAATAATACACGCAAACATGAGATCGCTCAGTTGCTCTTTCTTCCATAAATGAGTCGGACCTCTGATAATAGCCAACGAGCTTGAAGAAACCAAAAGTTTGTTCTATGTCCTTCCGTGCAGCTTCTTGCATCACTTTGAAACTCATTTTCTTGTCGTCACTAGCTAGGAAATGAGGGGCTTTTGACGAAGACTGGCCAATCTAAATAGATTCCATCTGTTAAGTAGTAGTCGGTAGTATAGTGGGCATCGTTGGCCTTGAAGTGCACCGTCGGAGCATTTCCTGATAGAACGTCATTGAACAATATCGACTGATTGAGCACATTGATGTCGTTATTTTTTTTAAATTGGTAGGTGTATTTCACACATTTTCTCTCTCTTCGTACGCAACCGGTGCGCGAAGAAGTGTTTGCTCCGCGAGTCCCGATGCGGATACCCTTAGGGGCGTTCTCTTTAATTGATAAATTTATCATATAAAAATGATGAATAACAAAAATTCATCTCTTTAAATGTCTCATTTATTTTCTTCATTTTCTATCAAAGATAATTTACCATTTGCCATTCATTTTTGCACTCCAAGAATTAATAATATTATCCCTCTATTTTTGGTGCGAAAATATTATTTCTCTTTGAAGTCAAAAGGAGGAATGCAAAATGGTGAAATTCTGTTTTATAGAAAATCATGGACAAGAAAGAGGTATCAATCAAAGAGAGCACACTCTAAGTAGGTAAAAATAGTACTTCCTCCATCCCCCGAATCTTGAGCAGTATTTATTTTCGGGTTGTCCCACGAAGCTTGAGCACTTTCCTTGTATGATAAATTGTTTTTCCTTTATTCACATTTTCACTTTTTCCCCTACTACACTTAACATACAAGATTCAGACTCCTTAAAATTCATGGCGAAATGAAATTGTTCAAGCTTCGCGGGACGGAGGGAGTAAAATTTATCATTTGTTTACTAAAATAGATTGAAACTTTGAAATGATCAAGGCTCTAGATAATTTTTAAACTAATTTTGTTTGATTATCATTAGAAGGATGAGAATATTGATGAAGTATTTAACAATGTATCTTATTAATCATATAAAGTAAATGCACTTAATATATATATATATATATATATATATATATATATATATATATATGATCATTTTGTGACGATATATGAATGATAATTGCTGCGGCTGATTAATTACGGTGCCTAATATAGAGTTGATTTCGCCCTTAGCTTTGCGTCGCATGTTTCTCCGGCGAGTCGGTGCCTCTTTCGCCTGCTAGTTAGGCTGGAGTTCCTCGATGAATCTTGATTCCTTCCTATGCCGGTTGGGGCTTCCTTTCTTTTCTTTTTTCTTTTTTTCCATTTGGGGTTGTGGTTTAGACGAATACTCTTTTTTCCTCTGGATGAGTTTTCCTTGCAAAGATTTTAATGAAGCTTGATCCTTAATTTGCTTCTTCGTTGTGCTCTCAAGGGTTCTTAGGCTTTTTTCTTTTTCTTTTTCTTAATACACAACCGCATTTCATCTTAAATTATTAAATGTATAAAAAATCAAGGATACAAAATTATGAGAAAATATAACATAGATCTAGGATTAAGATGGTGTATGCATTATGTTTTACTATTATACTCCCTTCATCTTCATAAAATAGTCATAATTCATATATCTATAAGAGCACCCGCAACGCCTTCCTCGAGTGGCTCCTCGAGGAAGGCGTTGCCTTCGAGTAGGTGCATTGCGGGGGGGAGGTACTCGAGCAATACTCGAGTCTTCGAGTATGCTCGAAGGGGGGAGAGGGAGGGCGCGTGCAATGCACGCGCCCTAATTAAAAAAAATGTTATTTAATTATGTAATTTTTTTTTAATGTTTTAGGTGTTTTTAAGAGCAAATATATAAAACTGACCACTTTCATATTGTAAAGATAAAAAATGTCCACTAAGATAAAAATGATAAAAACTATCCACTTTGTAGTTGAAAAGACAGAAATACCCTCTCCTAAATACATGTACTCTCTCTTTCTCTCTCTCATTCTCTTCTCTCTCCCTCCACGCATCTTTCTCCTCTCTCATTCTCTTCTCTCTCTTTCTCCACGCATCACCGTCGCCGACCTCCGCCGCATCTTCCCCATGTGCCCGGAGCTCCTCACCTCTTTTCTACCTACTGTGTTCTCTCTCTACGCTCCCTCCCTCCTTCTTTCTTTCTCTCCTCCGGCGAAGCGCCGCTGCCTGATCTCGTCGTCACCGCCCTAGCAGCGCCGAAAACGCCGCCGCCGATCCAGAGTCCCTGAGGCGGTGCTCTTCGAGGCTTTTGTTCTGGATCTCAGCGACTTTCTTGCCGCCGCTTGCGCACCCATGGCTACCGTTTGGATCGCCACACATGGTGGTGACTTGTGTGCAGAAAATGGAGGCGCTGTTGTAGGCTAGGAGGCAGAGAGAGAGAAGAGAAATCAAAGCGTAGAAAGATTTCTTGCTTCTCTGCTCAGACAAGAAACTGTCAATGATTTTCTTCATTCTCAGATCTGGAACAAGAATTAGAAACAGTTGCTGCTGCTATCATATCGAAAGAGAGAGCACGGGAGGCGGCACAGAAATCAAATTGAAAAGCGAGGTTGTTTTTGGTGGTGATGAGGAAGCACTACTTTAGCTTTGTATTTATATACTGTATGTCATTTTTCATTCAAAATTAAATTGAAAAAGATCAGAATATGATGGTGTTGGTGGTGAAGGGGGGCGGCTCAATAAGTATGGGAATTAAACTTAATTATTAGATTCATCTCTCGCAAGGTGTTTGGCTATGCGATTGATGGATAAATTAAGTGTGATGCTGTCTTTTTTTCGTCAAGAAGATTGTGGAGGCGTGCTTTTAAGGTATGGTCGATGCTGGAACTGCAACAATTAAATATTCACAAAAAAATTGGTTTGTGCAATAATTAAAAAAAAAAAATTGATAGAGAAAATTGTTGTAGATTTAATTAAATATTTGAAGTTGAGTACTATCAATCAGATTTATGAATTTATAACTAAATCTATGAATTCACAATTTAATGTTCTTGAATTCACGATCACATTTATAAATTCACAACTTAATGTTTTTAAATTCACAACTAGATTTATGAATTCACAACCAGCTCGATGAATTCACAACTTAATGTTCTTGAATTCACAACTACCTCGATGAATTCACAACTTAATATTATTGAATTTACAACCAAATATATAAATTCACAATCAAAATAAATTATAGTTTTAATTGTGAATTCAAGCTTTAAAAACTCAAATTCACAACAAAAATAAATTCTGGTTGTGAATTAAATTCAGGTTGCGAATTTAGCTGATTGTGAATTCACAATCAACATAAATCTGGTTGTGAATTAAATTCTGGTTGTGAATTCGTCTGGTTGTGAATTCACAACCAAAATATTTTGGTTGTGAATTAAATTTTGGCTGTGAATTCGACTAGTTGTGAATTCACAAACAAAAAATTCTGGTTGTGAATTCGACTAGTTGTGAATTCTCAATTCACAACTAGTGTAAATTCACAACCAAAAAATTTTGGTTGTGAATTCACACTGGTTGTGAATTACGGGATTTTTTAAAGGGGTGATGTAAAGTGGACATTTTTTTAATTTTTAATGTGAAGGGTATTTTGGTAACAGTGGACATTTTTTAAGTTTTTTATCTTAGTGGACATTTTTTATCTTTACAATATGAAAGTGGCCATTTTAAAAATCCACTCTGTTTTTAAACTTTTATGCAATTTTTTTCTTATGTTTTAGGTGTTTTTAAATTTTATATTTAATGGCGTATTTAACTAATGTTATTATAAAAATATGTTATTTAAATTATGCAATAAAATTTAAATGAAAAACATAAAATCAAAACTAATGTTATCAAGTAGGCTATCAAGGAACCCCAATGCAGCACTACCTACCCAATAACACAACCACTATCAAGTAGGCTATCAAGGAACCCCATTGCGGATGCTCTAAAAAATAGTCTCATACCATTTATAAATATTATTTTACAATATATTATTTTCAATAAATTAACTTATTTACATACTCCCTCCCTCCCATTAATAATGGCACGTTTTTCTTTTTGGGTTGTCCCGCTATTGATGGCACGTTTCCTATTTTGAAAAAAATAAGGGAGTGATTAATATTAATTAAAACCCTAATTAAAAGCCTAATTAAAACAACTTAAAAAAAACACTCGCTACCTCTCTTCTCACTCTCACTCTCACTCTCACTCTCACTCTTAACTCTCTCTCTCCCTCTCCCGATTACCATCACTCTCTCTCAGCTGCTACACCCTCGCCGCCTCTTCTCCTCCACGGCGACAGCGCGGCGCCTCCGCGTCCACCCACCCTCATCCGCCACCTTCTCCTGCCCTCTCTACCCTCTTCTTCATCCCTCCACCACCATCTCCTAAACCCTAGTGTCGCCTCCACTGCCTAGCGCCACCTCCTGTACTGAGCCGCCTCCACCTTCACGTCGTCTTTCCCCCAAGCTTCCCTCCCCAGAACAACCTACCGGCAGCCCCCATCCACCCCCCTCTGCCTCCGCCTCTTTCATCATCAGATCTGCACCTCCAAGAAGGCGACCGCTCGTCGATGCAGCCCGCGCCACCCTCCACCACCTTCATTTCTCGCCACTCTCTGTGCCGCGAGATTCGAGATCAGTTCGTGGTGAAGAAAATTTGCAGAATAGCTTTAATTGTTTCTTTTCTATTGTTGACGACGATTAGGAGGCAATTGCTTTGAGTTTCATTTTGCAGATTTTCAGATTTTCAAGCATGTTTGTTGATTTTCAAATTTTATTTTTTAGATTTGAGTTTCAATTTCATTTTGCGGATTGGAGTTTCATTTTTCGGAATTTCGAATTTTAGAAATTTCAGTTTCATTTCAGAATTTTAGTTTTCCTTTTCAGAATTTCAATTTTTCATCAGAAAGAAGAAAGACATCATTTATATAAACTGAAATTTGACTAAGTTAATTCTATAACAAACGAACATCTCTGTTCTTTATTCTCAGAATTTCAGTTTCATTTCTCAAATTTCAGTTTTTTTTTATATTTACGATTTTTAGGAAATTATAAATTTAAATACAAATTATTAAAATTAAATTAATGAATAAAGAAATAAAATCTTTTTTTATATTGATAAAATAGGAATAATCAACAATCCCTTAATCACAAACTTAAACATGTGGATCACAATCCTTATTCACCTAATTTGCTTCTCCTTAATCTTCGTGCCGAAAAGAAATGTGTTATTATTAACGTAAACATGTGGATCACAATCCTTATTCATCTAATTTGCTTCTCCTTAATCTCCGTGCCGAAAAGAAACGTGCCATTATTAACGGGACGGAGGGAGTATTTTACTACGCATAGTGATAACATAGTAATTTTATTACTGTATTCACTAATTATTATCTCTAACGTAGAAAGTAGAAAATGCTTAAGATTCGAGAAATAACCTAAAAAAAATACTGTTTAAATTTTACGGAATAAATGAAATATTATTTTAAATAAATTAACTTATTTACATATTTTACTAGGTATAGTGACAACATTCTAATTTTATCACTATCGTAGAAAGTAGAAAGTACGTAGTAGCAACCGACATTCTAATTTTAGCGATGAAGAAGTTAAATCCAAGAATTTGTGCAGAAAGAATCTAAAAAATTATGTGATGCACAAACTAAGAGAAGAAGGAAAAAAAGAACATAAAAACTCATAATTTCTTTCCCTCCCAACTCTCATTCACAAACACAAATGTCTCTCCTCCCATCTCTCCGCCCTCCCTCCACCCTCCTCTCTCTATCGCATAAATATCTCCACTTCTCTCCAAAATCCCACTCTCTCCCCTTCTCCAGCCGCGCCTTCTCCGTCCGCTCCTCCTCATCCGAAAATCCCGCCTTTGTGGATGAATGGGGCGACAAATCGGAGCCGGAGCCCGAACCCGCATCCAGATTCTCCGCCCCGGATCCCCCCAAGGACGACGATGAGTGGGGAGGGTCGGGAGTGGAATTGGGCAACGGAAGCCCGGTTGTGGAAGACGGCGGCGGGAGGCTCTGGGAGCTTAAACGGGCTCTGGTTGATACTGTTTACGGGTCGGATTCCGGGTTCCGGGCTTCGGCGGAAGTCCGGGCTGAGGCCCTTGAGCTTGTTTCTCAGCTAGAGGCCGCCAATCCGACCCCCGCGCCTACTGAATGCCCCGACTTGCTTGATGGCAACTGGATATTAGTGTGAGTTCAATTCATACTTTATTTTTGTATGTAAGATAATACGCTTTGCTGCTATGTGCATTTTGTGTAGTTAATTGCTCTTATGATTTCAATTTCGAAATGAAATAGTTGCCATCACTCTCTCTCTCTCTAATGAGATAAAGAAGAAAGGTAACCTTCTTATCTGAGGGGCGTTAACTTGATAAGATATATGAATGGATATTTTTATTCTTGTTATTAGGATTTCTCTAGTCCCACCCTTTCAATAGTATTCTCTCCGTTCCACTATTTGTGGCTTACTTAAGATTAAGAAGAAGATGTAAATTGGATAAAAATGGTGGACCACACACCTTTTTTAAGAGTTAAATGTTGTCTTTTATGGAAGTGAGCCACTTTTATTGGAACAGACCAAAATGGAAAACGAGCCACTTTTAGCGGGACAGAGGGAGTAATGAATCAAATAAATTTAGCTCAAATGATAGAAATTATTAAAGGTATTAGGATATCTCAAAGTTCCAATTCATCTTAGTATGCAATGAATTAACTTATACTACTATTTTTATCTCTTTAAGCTAATCCTTCCTTTTCACGATTCATAATATGCATGATTAAGTATTCTTGCCCTCATCACAAGAATTGCTCTAATCTTATCTTTTCAATAGGATATGAATCAAGCAAAGTTAGCTCAAGTTATCGAAGTTATCAAAGCGTTAGAATCCCAAAGTCCCAATCCATCTAAGTAAAGATGAATGAACTTGTATCATTTTTATTTATATAGGCTAGTCCTAATAGTAAACGCCCCCCTAAATGGATTTGTACTTTGTAGAGCTTTGTGCTCTCTTTTGAGCCTTTGGAGTTTGGAGAGGAAGGCAAATCCAAGGCATTGTTTGTAATTGAAAGGAATTCTACGATGAAGAGAACTAGGGGCGTTTACTTTTGAGGATTAGTCTAGATATATAAAAATAGTATAGATAATCCATTATTTGCTCAAATGGATTAAACTTTTAGGATATCCCAAGGCCCTTGATAATTTCTATCATTTTAGTTGATTTTGCTTGATTCATATCTCATTGAAAGGGTGGGATTGGAGATATCCTAATAACAAAGATAAAAATACTCAATCATGTATCTTATCGATCATGAAAAGTTTGGCTTTATCATATGGGCTTTATAATTAGTGTTGAATACTAGTCCTAGAGGGTGGGGTAATATGGCTTCTTCACTAGTTAATTCTGTCACAGATTTCATAGCTCTAGTCCATTCTGCAGACTGAGAATTTCTGAGTAGCACCTTGTGTGAAACTTTGATTTGGATATATACTGTCAAAGGGTCACTATATGTGATACTGTGAGTATGGGTTTCCTGCTTCATACTTTGGTTAGTAACTATATCCAGTACGACCTGATAAGAAGTGATCCGTGTCAAAGAAGGCAAGGACGCTTTTCACTCGTGATGTATTTGATTGAACATATGTGAAGCCATACATTTCAAATCTATAATAATATGACCCATTTATGTTTTCATGTTCAATTTATATGAGTTTCTCTATCCAATGACTTCTCGTTTTGAACTATTTTCCGCGACTCCCACCTTATAAGAGTAAGCCGTCTATATTTGGCATTGCTGAGTTTAGATAGAGTGCTATAAACTCACCTCTGATTTTTTCCCAATTTGTTGCTTGTTCTTTCAAGACATTGACACAAAATGGTAGAACAGTTAGTGCAGATCTTGCATTGAGCCTTGCTTTTGCTTCATTGTTCATGATACAATACTTACATTTTCCAGGTCAATATTCTTTTTCTACTCTTCTCAGTTGTATATAGATTGTAATTAAGTTTCTTTTCTACATGAAATATGTGAACATTTCACTTTTTTAAACCTGCAACTTTGTAGTAACTATTTGATAATTGGATTTGAGAATGATAAATGATTGATTTAACTCTCAAGAGTACTACCTTTGCATCTTTGTATTTTTACCAATATTTACTATTCACCAACTTCAACTTGCAATATTTTGTTTTGAGACAATGCATGTTCAGGCAGAGGGTGATATTCTGTAAAAGCAAGATATTGTGCAGCCAATATGAGGCCTTTTAGAGAAGCTAAAAAGTAAACTGGTACTTGGTAGGATCTTATTCACCAGATTTTACCTGGTACTTGGTGATGACGCGATGCTGAAAATAGGCCGTTAGAAGGCCACAAAACGTTTTCGCTGAAGGAAAGTATTGTTAAAATAGTCTGAAAACATGAAAAATGGATGGAGTAGATAAATTTTTACTAGCTCCATATACTACTGCTGATCAATTTGGCTCTCTTGTCTGAGGTTATTAAAGACAGAAATTAAATACACCGAAAGAAAGTATAGTATGAAATCATGAAAAATGGATGGAGTACATGGTAAACTTAGAATAGCTCATTTTTCCTCTGATCAATTTGGCTATGTTGTCTGAGATTATTAAAGACAGAAGTTAAATAGGTGAGATATGAAGCTGTGTAAATATTCTGCAATTCCTCAGATTTTTTATTTTTCATGCCTCAGGTACACAGCCTTTTCTGAACTATTGCCTCTGCTGGCAGTAGGCAGTATTCCATTTGTGAAAGTTGAAGAGATCAGCCAATCTATTGACACGAGCAGCCTTACCATTGAAAATTCCACCACGTTATCGAGTCCCATTTCTACCTTGTCTTTCAGTGCTATAGCATCCTTTGAAGTCCGGAGCCCTTCAAGAATACAGGCAATTTTCTTACACCACTCATATATACAAATGACAAGCAAGAAATTTAGCAGACAAAATTGTTTCACTGTCACAAATGTAGGTTAATATTGACCAGTAAGATTTGAAGTTTGAAACTGAGGAATGTTTTAAATATCAATTTCATATGCCATCACTAGGTTCAACAATGTTGTAGCATTCATTAACAATTTTTTGTGTAGTATAACCAATTAATCAGCATAGATAAAGATGGTGTTTGGCTGAGCGTGTAAGCTCCTTAAAATAGCTTATAAGATGTATAGGAGCTTATAAGTTCTGAGAAGTGTTGGAAAATTAAGCTCCTAAACAACTTATAAGCTATAAAATAAGCTTAGTTTATAAAGTTTCCCAAAAACTAAGTTTATTAGTCCCAACTTATTTTTCATAATTTTATAAGGAATAATCATTTACAAAAATAACCTTACTATAATTTATTATTTTCAACATATACTCTTTTAATTTATCTCTCTCATAATTCTCTTTCTAGCTTGTAAGCATAAATCACCCCAACCGTCGTGCTAGATATGGACTTTAAAGTACAGATTCCTTCTTTCTTTTTTTCTTTTTTTCTTTTTTTCTTTTTGTTCACTCTCTCTCTTTGTTCTTTTGATTTATTTATTATCTAGTGATGCATATTTATGGTATTATGCTATTTTGTGGATATAAAAACTGATGCATATTTATTTCCGCTTGTTTTATTTACCTTTTTTTTATATATAAACTAATATAAATGACAACAATAGTAAGGTTTCTATTATCCAACAAAATTACTAGCAATAGTTTAAAATCTAACAAAAGTTGATGCATATTTATTGTTTTAATTTTTTTTGTTTTATGTATTTATTATTAATTGTAGTATTTATTTTGCATTAGTTAGAATAAATTTCACGTATTAATCAAGAATAGACTAATTAAAAAAGTACTATCTTTTTAGAATTTTCTTTTTTTGTTGTACAATAGTGTTGAGTGTTGGAGATGCCCTAAGCTTTTGCATCTAATAAGTTGTTGGAGCAATGGAGCTTAGAAAATAAGCTTTTGCCAAACACCCTCGAAGTGTGGTCCGTGATTGGAGATGCATATATGTTATGTAACTGCTCATCATTCAAAACTTGTGCAGGTTGAATTCAAGGAAGGGAAATTCAAACCTCCAGAAATCAAGTCAAGTATAGATCTTCCAGAAAATGTCAATATTTTTGGGCAGAACATAAATTTATCACCAGTGCAGCAGTCTCTGAATCCTCTTCAAAATGGTATCGAGGGCATAGCACGTGCCATCTCCGGGCAGCCTCCCCTTAAGGTTCGTATTCCCGGTGAACAGACGAAATCATGGCTTCTGATTACATACCTTGACAAAGATTTCAGGATATCAAGAGGGGACGGCGGCCTTTTCGTGCTTGTCAAGAAAGGAAGCCCTCTTTTAGATTAGCATCCATCATGTGTTGTGTTGCGTTGCGTATACATAGATCAACATATCCCTAACTATTTTTTCAATCACCACATTACATTATGAGCTCTTCGGGTGTTATATGTACATTCAACATCTATAAAATGTATGCTGCCTGAACCTCTACTCATTCAAAACCTTGCGGAATATGCCATCATCATTTTAAGATTTTTTTTTATTGGATAAACATATAGCTTAGAGACCGTTTCATGATAGACTCGAATTCGAAATCTTTGATTTCAGACATTAATTATTCTACTACCAAGCCAATTACGCTTTACGCATCATATTAAGATTGCCCTCTGAATGGTATAAACATGGGAAACATATTCTCAAACTTGGTATCACTCAAATGAATGTGTAAAACTCAAGATCAAACGTGGTTGATGGACAGATCAAACTTAGCCATCGGATCGATCGAATCGAGTTGCCAAAAGTTGTCATCAGCAAGCTTCCCACCCACGAGCCAATTATCGTACCCAAAAACTGACTCAAACTACTAGCAATTTCTCGCACATAACCGCTCACGTCACGTCTCTCTGTTGTTGGTTATATAGTTTGATTTTTTTTCAAGGGAATTTCTTTATGATTTGTTATCATTTGTAATTTGTTTAGCCCAGAAACAGACACTCGATTTTTATGATTTGTTATAAAAAAATGAGTAAAATTTTGAAGTAGCCAAAATGAAGCATAAAACACAATTTATGGCCACACATTGAAAAAACACAAATTTTGGCCATTTTTATTGATTTGGACGCTTTTGCCCTTAATGAGGCGGACTGGGTAGGATCAGACACGCGGGTCGCGTGCCGGGTCGGGTTAGGCACTTATGGCACTATTAGTGCCATAAGTGCCAAGATGGCACTTATTAGTGCCATAAGTGCCATCGAAAATCCAAAATAAAACCAAGTAAAATAGTCATTTTGGCACTTATGGCACTAATAAAACTAAGTAAAATGGTCATCAGCACAAATACAGAAACAACAACATCATTTAAACCCTAAATGGAACATCTAAACCCTAAATGGATAATCTAAACCCTAAATGGAACATCTAAACCCCAAATGAATAATCTAAACCCTAAATGGAATATCTAAACCCTAGGGGGAAGTGTGCACTTATGGCACTTATGGCACTATTAGTGCCATAAGTGTCATCTTGGCACTTATGGCACTAATAGTGCCATAAGTGCCTAACCCGACCCGGCACGCGACCCGCGTGTCTGACCCTACCCAGTCCGCCTCATTAAGGGCAAAAGCGTCCAAATCAATAAAAATGGCCAAAATTTGTGTTTTTTCAAATGGTGGACAAAATTTGATTTTCATTCTTCATTATGGCCATTTGGGTGGATTGTTTCTAAAAAAATTGTGTTACACTCTAACACACACTTTAATACACATTAACGGCTAGTACACAATTTTTCACTTTCTTAACATAAGTACGTTCGTACGAAAGTTTTGCAAGGAGGAACACAAAAATCCAAATAAAATCATGAACATCCAATTATATATTAACCCATTCACCTTAGTATTCTTTTTACATATTTTTACCATTAACGCTATTATTTTCATACTCACCACAAATTAAAATGAACCCCACTAATATGAAGAGCACAACCAAATTAAGCATAGTTTCATTTTCAAACATATAGCACTAAAAATGTCAAAATCATATCATTTCTTACACAAAAAGTAAACACGATGCACAACATCATGCATACTAGACAGCCCAGCTGAAATGTACCTTTACATACTTTCTACATAGCTTCACCTTGGATGTAAATATACCACATGACACTATAGAAGGAATAAAAACGGAGTGATACGCTCTAATCAGAAAGCTAGAGTAAGCACCAAATGACCCAATTCCAAAGTCCCGAAACATCTTCCTTATTTTTTACGTTTACTTTGCATGATTGATAAGATACATAAATAGTGATTACTTTTGCATGATTGATAAGATACATGATTGAGTATTTCTATCCTCCATACCAAGATTACTTCAATCACACCATTTCAATGAGATATGAATCAAGCAAAACTAGCTCAAATGATAGAAATTATCAAGGGCCTTGAGATATCCCAAAGTTGCAATCCATCTCAAAGTAAACAAGGAGATTAACTTTACTATCTTTATCTATCAAACTAATCCTCAAAAGTAAACGCCCTCATAATTGAGTATTTTTATTCTCATTACTATGGTTTCTCCAATTCCACCCTTTCAATAGGATATGGATCAAGCAAAACTAGCTCAAATAATTGAAATTATCAAATCCATCTTAGTAAACTATTATTTTTATCAATCAAGATTAATCCTCAAAAGTAAATGTCCTCTTATTTTGCTCTTATGACCTAGAAGGAATACCGGAGGTTCCAAAATAAAGAAGCCAATCATGAAATATGCAACCTTAGCTGACATATCACAAGTGGGGCATGGCAGGAAGTGTCATCCAGAATGTTGCACTAGAAACAGCTTCACTCCTTAAGGAAATAATAACACTGCAAAATCTATGCAAAAGACATACATTGTACTATCTAAGATGACCAACTACATGAGAAAAGGTGTCATAAAAGCTCAACCAATGAAGGCAAAGATTCATCCTATGCCTTTTTCTTTTTGGATTTCAGCATCACATAGCCGATAAAAACAGAAAGTAAGCAGATCAGAGCAACACCAGCATATACAGGAATGAGAATGGCATATTCTTGAGGCAGGAAGTACTTGTGCACAAAATGGTCACTGTCAACAAAAGGCTGGAAGAAGATAAATAAGTCATACATCAGCAACAAGTTCAGAAAGTATATAAAATGTAAAACAATCTAGATAAAAGATCAACTAACCAAGATGATAACCCAGAAAGTATAATATGTGAATATGGATAAACTGATGACTGACAAAAGCAATCCAACAGCCCTGTCTGCTAGTTCCATTACAGAGATTGACCTGGCTCCTGACAAAAAATTGGCAACCTATGCTAAGATGACACCAAAAAAAGGAGAAAGAAACCAAGACTCAAGCATCAAAATGCTTAGGCCACCATAGGTACAACAAGGTCTGAAAAATATAGGCATGCATATATAAATATAACGAGAAATATGGGATGGTGGAGCTCAAAAACAGAAGTTTAAGTTATCTAACTAACTATACAATTCAACCAATAAAAAAAAGTTTTGTGGTTTGAGCTACCAAGTACTATACTTATTTGCTTCACATTGCTGTAAAATAAAACCAATTTCTAGAAGTTATGCATATGGTTGAAATGGTTGAAACCATGTCTTCATAAAGAAGTTATACATATGCATCACCATCCAAGCTGGTGGTACTTGTGTCATTGTTTTCTCCTTATTTTGTAAGAAATCTTAAATATATATTAAAGCAGTCTGCCAACTTGACATGAAAACAAATCGCCAACAGTTCCATTATCTCTAGCAAAAATATGCACAGACAGAGTTATGGAGACTAGCACAAGCAGCAACCTTGACCGGTTCCCTGCTCATTGATATTTGAATAATAAAGTGATGACACAAACACACTTGTTAGCATCAATTCTCAACAAGAGAAATTGATATCATTATAGGCGAAGCATGATAAAATCTCACCCAACGTCTCAGTCTTGGCAACCAAAGTACTAAGAAACCTAATATATGCTGTCAATGGCTGTGGTTGTAAATGAAATTAATGAAATGTCACTAAAAGCTTAATATGTGTGCCCAGTTGGTAAAGAAGTATTTTGATAGCTCTCTTGTTTTTCCTCTATAGACATCATTACATTCTCAAATTTGATAACAATTAACTAAAATGTTAACCTCTACTATGCTATTATTCCTGCCATAACAACTAGCTACTTGTTTGTGAAAATACGACTATCCAATAAATAGAAGTAGTCTTAATTAAGGTATTCTTTCAGTGTCATGCAGCCTTAGCTGTCTACTATTCTTACTGCCTTAATCACACCATATCTATTTAATAGATTTGACCATGAAGAAACTGGCTGTCAAAAGACCTTATAACAACCAGTACTACTACTCACTAATGTAGTGAGTAGAAACATGTAGGATGCATATGAACTGTATATAATCTATAAATGACATGACATAAATATATGTAAAAATTAGGTTAGGACATGGCATGCCGCCAGAAAGTCACTTGGTTCAGCAGGATCATCATCCAGGGAAGAAAATGTCAGTAGCTTTTATTTGTTTCTAAGCATATCTCTATAACTCAACATTTTATCCTTTAGTTAACTTTTTCAGCACCCCGCTGGTAACAAAGTACTGAATCTGTCAGCATTGGTTATACGCATATCTAATTGACATGCTTCATGATAATCTGACGAGAATGTTCAGAGGCATTACCTTTCTCCAGAAAATGCAGTTCACATGACTAGTCACTAATCAGTTGGCTTTAAGAAATAAAGATACAAAGGATCATGTACCTGGGATCACGCAGATATTGCAAAGAAATGGGAAACCCCTTACCAGATAAATGACTGTACCAGTGATCAATCTATTGATGTTTTGCAACTATGATTGGTTATCGTAAATGGCTTGTTGAATATATAAAAAATGATGATAACATTGCAAGAGAAATATAAGTGAGAGCGAAAATTTTAAGTCGGGGCTGGCCAGTTTATCACTTCAGGGCATCAACATTCCTCTTTTGTTTTTATTTAGGAAACATAACTTTTCTCATACCTCAAGCTATTAAGTTCTTCCTTGTTGAAAATGACCCCGAGATGATATGTTTGTAAACAAAGCACTCAAGCTATTACTTACTTCTCATTGTAAATCAAGATTACTTCAACCCATTATTAAATAAAGTTGCTTATAAAACCACAACACCAGAAAATTGATAGGACTAAAGAAAAGGTCCTTTTGATGGTGGACAACTGTGCCTAATTTACATCAATCATTATCAAACCATTGATATACCAACAAGAACAGAGCAGATAAGCCAATTTTTAAAAAATATTTGGTAACTAAACTTCTTACGTAAATGAAATCAACAATTTTGGGGAGTTTCTTATTGTTGATACCTTTAATTTCTTAGATTATCCATTTAAATGTCCCCCACGCAATGTTAAAGCACATCAGATGTTAGCTGGTCAGCAACTCCTACCTTCAAAAATGCTTCTAAAAGTTGTCCTGTGAATTACAGTAAATATGATATTATTTCAGCACAAATTCATCCAAACAATTATCCGAAAGCATCGCTTTGGATATGCAACAGCAGGACACTAAACCTAAATAGGAAAAAACAAGATTTCTAAAATAAACGTTCCTTGCAATACTAATACCAGATTAGGCTGAGACCGAGACAAACAGATATAGACAAGTCCTGAAACGAGAAAATAATGAAAGAATTCCCTTTCAACACGGGTTAGTTCCACAGGAAGCACATTCCCAAAATTGCATCACTGATAAAACCCCATCAGATTTAGCAATAAAACGTCCTCTAATCCCACCAAAGGGAGAACATAGCCATAATTTAAAAGACAAAAATATAATTAAATGACACATTAAAGATGATTGAAGATCGGAGACAGTGAAAGTTACCTGAAATTACTCGTTACAGAAGAAGAGAATAATTCAGTTCACAGCAGGAGATGGTTGATTAGATCAGAATTTGGGTTAGTGATGAAAGAGCTAATCTTTTGTTTCAACAGAGTCCATTCCATTCCGCCCCCAGCTTAGCTAGAGGTTAGAGGCGCCCAAATCGCCCGTTAATTGACCAAATTTTTATTAGTTGGAATCGATTTACCCAACCGTCGTTTAGGCCCAATACTTCTAATAATTTTGTTTATAGGAATGTCAATCGGGCAATTCATTGGGTTTTGACCTAGCTCTATCAAATTATCATGTTATTCGAGCGTGGACTAATTGGATTAAAAAATTTATAAGTCTAACTTTAAACGTCTGAATTTCGGGCTAGCCTCGAGGTAGTCGAACTCGAAAATTTATAAAGACTCAACATCGACTTATATAATTAATATGCAATTCTTAGAGATATAAATAACTATCATTTTTAAATTTTACATCTAAATAAGTATTTAATTAAAAATACAGCGAAATAAAATGTCGAGTATAACTTTCTAATATTGAATTAAAATATATTTCACAAACTTTTAACAAAAATATCTTATCATATTAATTGTCAGAAGTAAAGTAATGAAGTTGAAAATCAAATAATGACAAAATTTTCATATAATCATGCGAACATATTATTTTCGGGTCAGCCCTATAGGGTTTTGAGTTATTTTCAGGTCATTCCTATCGGGTGACGGGCTAATCAGATTGAAAATTTTGACCCTAACAAAATATTTAAAAAATAAAAATGGATTAATTTTCGTAGACATTTTAAAATAACAAAAATGATTTTTATTTTTTTTTAGACTAAGAGGGAGTATAAATTATTCACAAATTCTTCTAGGGCTGGGAAGATAGGATTCAGGTGAAAAAAATCGGGTATAGGGTACCAGATACCCGAAAAATTAGGGTTCGGGATCAGGTTCGGGTATTTAGGGTATAAAAAAATCGGTATCGGGTATACCCGAATTTTTAATTGAATATATTTTAAATTATTTAATTAAATTTAATTAAATAAAAATATGAAATTAATTGATTTCAATTCAACATTCAACCGAATCAACCCTGACTCCCACTCCCAGCCCTAATCGTGAGTACTCCCGCCCGGCCGCCCCACTCCAAAATAGGGGATACCTTTTCAATTTTTTTTAGAAAATCGGGTATTAAGGTACCCGAATACCCTATTAAGCCAAATCGGGTAATTCAGGGTACCCTAATACCCGATTTACCCGAATTCAGAGTTTGACTTTTGAAACTTTCAATTTTGATCAGGCAATTTAGGGTACCCGACTCGGGTATCCGACTCGAGTATTAGGGTACCCGATTAAGAAATCGGGTTCGGGGTCGGGTAATGGTTTTCCGTCTTATTCGAAATCGAGTACCCGATTTTTTCAGGTAGGGTACCCGATCCCGACTCGATTCCTAGCCCTAAATTCTTCTATGAGACTGAGACGGGTTGGGGCAAAGTTGGGCCGCGGGTCAAGGTACAAAGAAAAATCACTGTTTTTCATTATCAAACTCTAGTCGCATTCTCATCTTCCTTCTCTCCCTCTTCTTCCTCCTCTCCCTATCTGATCTCTTCCTTCTCCTCCAACCTTCAGACGGCAACCTCCGCAACCACTGGCAAGAGATCGCTGATGATGTGTTGTTCAAGATTCAGGAGAGTATCACTTTCTTGTATGTTGGTTAGCATCCGTCACAGTTGGAGCCGGCCTGGGAGGATATGAAGCTATTGTATAAAGTTTAGAGGCAAACTAAAGTACTCGGTATTATGAAACAAAAAGGATTGGCCAATATCTTCCCGAAGTGATTGCATTGGGTTGGGCGATTTATTCTAACTGCTCGTTTGGTTCAAGTAGAGGAACGGAAAGGGAATGAAATCAAATAAAGGAGTAAAATGATAACAATAATCATTATTTATATTGAGTGTTTGGTTTAACAATGTGAATGAATCATTAGTAAGAGATTTTGGGTTACCCTCAAATAAGAGTAATTGTTAACTCATTACTCAAACCAAACAATAAGTAATAGATTTAACTAATTGAATCTCTTTCCAACCTCTAAAAGCATTCAACTAAACGTGGGCTAAGTATTACTCCATTAAGCCCAATAAGCTTGTCTAATTTCTTTTATAGTAAAAGTGTGAAATCATATTGTTTGTAGTGTAAAAATTATTACCAAAAATAGAAACATGACAATATTATTGGGATAATCCAAAAAGAAAAATAGGACAAGATTAATGAGACGGAGAGAGTATGAAACAAAATAGATTGATATAGCATTTGGATGAATATGTGTAATTGAATTTCAATTAAGTTTTTATTTTCGGCGAGTGTAATTGATATGTGCTTGAAAGAATTATTACAGTGAAAAGTGTTTATTAAATTACTATTTGTATTTTGTAGTTAGCATTATTTGGTAGGAATGTCAATCCAACCTGAAACATGTGGGTTGGCTCGATTAACCCATCAATATGAGAGGATTAAAGCTAAAATATTTAACTTGATAAAAATTACAATCTAAATAGCTCGTAACCAAATAGCACGACACCCGATAGAATCGACCCAAAATTAACCTGAAACCCCGTAGGGCTAACCTGAAAATAATGTGTCCGCTTGATTATATCATTATATGATTTTTTTTTCATTATTTGATCTTCAACTTCATTACTTAATTTGCTTATGAAAATTAGTATGATAAGATATTTTTTCCAAAAGTTTGTGAAATGTATTTTGATTCAATATTAGAAATTCAATATTTGAAAGTTATACTCAACATTTCACTTTTATGTACTTTTAATCCAATATTTAACAATAAATATTTAGATGTAAAAAATTTAAAAATGGTACTTATAGTATTTTAATAAAAACATTGCATCTTTATCTATCTAAGGCTTACATATTAGTAATGAGTCATCAATGGGACGAAGGAAGTATATTTTTTTACGACAATTATTATTTTTACTCACAAAAATTTACACTTTTAGTTATTTGATCAAATGATTATTCTCGTACGAAAAAATAACCATATCAATGAAGAAAGGTAATATTTTATATATAAAACAAAAATAAATGGAAAAATAAAAAAAAAATGCTGAAAATTTAAAAAGAAGAAGAAAAAAATAAAGAAAACGAAAATTGTTTTTTTAGAGAGAGTAAATTGTTATTTTTACTTACTAAGATTTATATTTTTAGTTATTTGATCGAGTAGTTATTTTATAGATATGCAGGTTACGCAACGTCATTGGTCGCAGGGATTGGAGGTGGACGATGCAAAAGACTGTCAGATTAAGTATTTAAAAGAAGAAAAACGTGACTCAAAATAATAAAATATTGCATGTATTGAAGTCGAATAATTGCTTGGTTACTAATACTAGTACTATTACACAAGCAAAGAAACAAGAGAGAAAAGCAGAGCATTTGTGGTAGATGATGGCGGCGTCGTTAAACATGGGGGGATTGAATTTGAAGGAGACGTTTTTCATCTCCCACGGCTCGCCGATGCTGTCGGTGGACGACTCCATACCGGCGCGGCCCTTCCTCAAATCATTCCGGCAGAAATTGTTGACCGACAAGCCCGGATCCATTCTGCTGGTTTCCGCCCACTGGGAAACCACCCACCCCACCGTCAACGCCATCACCGGCCCTTCCGATACCATCTACGACTTCTACAACTTCCCCAAGCCCTTGTATCAGGTTTCGCTCTCCATCTTCTACGCTATTATCAGCTCTCTCTCCCCTGTGTTTTTTTTACCTCGAATCTGACCTCGGTTTTGCATTTCTGGTGATGAATTCGCGTCTCCTTGAAGACTTTGAGTTTCTTAATTAGTGTATCTAGGATGGCATGATCAAGTTGATTCATTGTATGTGTGTGTGTTTTCTAATCCTGCTAAATTGTTGATTGATGTAGTTTCTAACTATGATTCTACGCTATTATCATCTGTCTCTATCTGTGTTTTTCATTTTTTTTTTTTCAAATCTGAGCTAGGTTTTGCATTTCTGGTGGTGAAGAATTCGTGTCTTCTTGAAGACTTTGAGTTTTTAATTAGTGTAGCTGGATGGCGTGATCAAGTTGATTCGTTTTTTTCTTTTCTTTTTGTCATAATATTGTTTGATTGTTGATTGATGTAGTTGGTAACTATGATGCTAAAGTAAAATTGGAAAGATGCTGATAGATTAATTCGAGCAAAATTTAGAGATCTGGAATATGTTTGATCCAGGAAAAAATAAAAGAAAATGGGGAAAATATGTTGAATTGATTTTTGTAGAATTCTTACTGAGTTATGATGTTTAATTTCTGAAACATGGATTTGCCAATGCATAGGGGACGAGGTAGTGAATGCTTGGTCATGATGTCAATTTGATCCTATATTGGTGCTTTAATCTTCAATGTTCAATTCAAAGAACTGATTTCACATTTTCTTTTCATGTATACTTCTCTAACTTCTCTTGCTTCTCAGTCCATGCTATGTGAAAAATTTAAAGGTAGCATTTTGTGCTAGGCATTCTATGGTAATCTTTTTTCTACCATTTATCTTGGGAGACAAACTTTAGGCAGCCCCTGGAAGTTGTTTTCATAAAGGCATTGTTTTACATATTCGTCAAAAATATAATGAACGTTAGGAATTTTCATCTAGGATTTATGACAGTCAGAGAAGGAATCATTGTGGAAAGAAGTTAAATGCAAAAACTAATTCTCTATAAAGGATAGATAGAATTCAATATTCCAAAAGGTTAAATATGAATACAAAACCATTAATGGAAACTTAATAGTTATCTTCCGACAGCTCAAGTATCCAGCACCGGGGGCACCGGAGTTGGCAAATAAGGTGAAGAAATTGCTCGAGGCAGGTGGATTCGAGCACGTGGTTGAGGATAAGGAGCGTGGGCTGGACCATGGAGCATGGGTTCCACTTATTCTCATGTATCCAGATGCTGATATTCCTGTGTGTCAGCTCTCTGTCCAAACAAAAATGGATGCAACTCATCATTATAACTTGGGGAGGGCGTTGGCCCCCCTTAAGAAAGAGGGTGTCCTTATAGTAGGTTCGGGTTCTGCCACGCATAACTTGAGGACTTTGATAGACCCCAGTGATTCTGTTGCTTCATGGGCTGCAGAGTTTAACAATTGGCTTAAGGAATCCCTACTAGCCGGAAGGTATGGCCTTTTAATTTATTCAATCCTTTTCATGGATACATCAGCACTTCCAGGAATTGAAGATATTAAATAGCTGCATCTATGCATTTACCCGTTGCAAATATGAGAATCACACATTAATGGCATTGCTCTGCTTCAATTCGTCCTTTCTTGGAAACTGTTCAGAAACATTAGTAACCAGGTAGTACAAGGTAAAAAATGAAATTAAATGTGATGCAATAACTTGATGTCCATTCTTACTAGTAGAAATGGCTGCCCTTCCCTTTGATTAGCATGCTGGTCTAGTTTATGTCAGCCATTTCTATGCAATGCTGGTTATATCATTACACTAATGCTCTAAGTTTTATGAATCGAACTTTCTTCGGCCCCATGTTTTGGTTTTCATTGGAATTCATTTCTTCTTTACTTTGAATTTTATTTTATTTTATTTAAACAGACAGTATTTTGCCGTGGATTCTCTGTTTAAGCTTGAAGCTGGATGCTTGCAGAATTATTCATCTGGATATTAACAGACATCAGTTTTAAATTCCTTTTACTGACACAAAACATTATAGAAGACTATGGAATATTATATCTTAAAATCTATCTTGGATTGCGCCTAAAAAAATTCTATCTTGGATTTTATATCACAATTATGTTAACATCTCAAGCTAGTTTCCTTTTTTAGTGGTACATGTAGGAGAATATATGCTGGAATATTACAGGTAGTTTATTAGTAAAATTAGTTTAGAATGAATGTGAGTTGTTCAAATGTGCACGGATCAATCTGGGTTATGCCTTGAAAGATCATCTTTTTGCTACCCTTTGTGATAATGGATTAGTGATTGAGTTGCTTTCTTCATTCTTCATTCTTCATTCTTCATGGCAGATATGAAGACGTTAACCAGTATCTAGAGAAGGCTCCGTTCGCAAAACAAGCACATCCACGACCCGAACATTTGTATCCATTACATGTAGCTATGGGTGCAGCTGGTGTGGATGCAAAAGCTGAGCTCATCCATGATAGCTGGACTAGTTACACTCTCTCCTATGCATCCTACAAGTTCTCGGAGTCAACCTAAATAGAACAAATTGCAGCTCAGTTGGTAAGACGTTTTTGCTCCAACTAGTAGGTTGGAAGTTGGAGTATGGAGGAAAAATGGAAAATCATTATCGATCCTTCTTAAAAATATATAAATAAATAAACTAAACAGACAAGCCTGGATTATCTCACCATCTGTTACATCTCGTGCAGACATTGGTAGAAATAGATTAGCTAAAGCAGGAAATGTCGACAGCTCAGAAAACATGGCTGCTGCAAATGGATGCAATGCAACCGTTTCAATGATTCTTTAAGAATTGTTTGTCTTATGAGTAGTGCCATATTTGTTCATTGGTGTGAAATGGAGCTCCTAGCCAATCTGAAACTATATAGGTTTGTTTGTGGTTGTGGTATTATGTGATGACGTCTTTTCATTATTGTAATCTATAAGAAATGTTTGTGCTTATCAATCTTAATGAGAAATCATCATATGTATTTTAATTTAAAGCTCCTTCTAAACCAATGATCCTTTTATTACGTTTCATTTTATGTCTAATTTATTTTCAAGTATAGAGGTATTTTGCGTCATCTAGTGGAAGAGTAATAATTTAAAAATACTAGTTTCTTTGAATCATTCTCGTTGGAAAATCTTAATTATGTTCACAAAGTGTGGTTGGTTTATACCTTTTTGGATATTGTTCTCTCACAAACCCTACCTTCATATTTTTCTAACTTATTCACAATGTTATCATAATACTATAATAAAAATGGATTTCTTTATTCACTTATATCATACTCACCTAATATGTTTATTAAAACTCGTATTATTAAAAGTGATGCACACTCTTAAATTCTTAATGGGTGAAGGGAGTAGAATATTATTTTAAACTGTTATGCCTTAAGAGCGATGTAAATAAACATAACAGTTGGTCTTGCATGCGACCGGCCGCATACTATGCGATCGATTACTTTTAATAAGCATAAGATATACATTTGTTCACACAAATGTATAGTTATGTAATAGTACAAGTTCTCATAAATAAAAGTAATACTTATCATGAATAAATATAATACTTTAGCAATATTACATTTCATTGTAACAATAATTACTTTTTGTTACGACAATGATTACTTGACTAAATAGTTAAGAATATAAGTATTAATGAGTGAAAATAACTAAAAATAAAAGTTCTTATGAATAAAAATAAATATTATTGTGAAGAAATATAAATTTTCAAATTTGCCTAAACCTAATTGTTATTTGGAAAGTGATTTTGGTGTACTTAAAGCTTGTGTCGGAAAGTGGACAAAATTGTGACTATGGAATGATTAAAAGGGTGCAAGATATTTTTGGCACCTTGAGGTCATCACGGGGATAGGTAGGACTTCCATTAAGATGTCAACAAAAATGTTGAAAATATCATAATCACCGAGCCGACTTCGAGTAGTGTTGAACGGTTGGAAAAAGTTACATTAAAAGTACCATAACTAAATAAAAACTTCCGTAAATCAAGATAATGCATCCCTACTTAAAAAGGGTGTGAAAATTTAGAATAACATACATAAATGAAAAGAATGAAGGTAAATGGCACATGAAAGGAGATTCCATGAAATTTTTATTCATGTAGAAGTAGTGGTCCCATGTCTACAAAAAAGAATGTGGTAATAGTGAATCAGTGATGAAGCCTTCCTATCAACGGGAAGCAGCAGACTAGTCATTAATGAGTCCATTGCCGGGAATTTTACCCCTTGCAATGTCCTCACAAAAATCAATCAACTGTCAAATGCCAAATACAAGGGAACTAATCTAATATCTACTCACCGCGTTGCGAAGCGCTATTCTCCAGCCAAAGACCGGAAAAAAACACCCTGGCTCGAGAACCCCATGAATCCTTTACCCTGCAATTGCATGCAAATCGCCCCAATTTGAGGCCTGCACAAAAAATATGATGATCTAAACTTGGTTAATTTTTGTCGCTGCTCTCCAGCGTGGAAACTTGTAAATTTCCCCTGTTGTTAGATTCCCAATCGAGGCAAATGTCGTTAGCAAAGTCAGCTTGGTGAAGATAATCCCAATGGCTGTCATAAATATTTTAGTTCAACCGCTCCTTGTGCCCTAAAACTGATGGTCCTTTGACTTTGAAGCGCTTGGGCCCTATCTCAAGCTGCCGAGGTTCCCTCATGGTTTTCTCCAGCTCGTTCTCATGTCTTTGATCTCTCTGAAATTCTCCCTGTTTACTCGGAACTTTGTTTCCCGCTCTCTTGAACTTGATTGAGATAGGAATGCCTCTCGCCTTCAGTGATTTGTCCCTTGACAGACCAACTGAGGCTTCTTCTGGTTCTGCAGAATTAGAATTACCGTGGCGGATTGGATCATAGTCAGCTGTAGAACACCACTCATATGATGTCAACTGCTTGCAATGTACTTCTGGTTGGAGCTTCTTGAGACGCTTGAACCCCTGAAAAAGATAAGTGATCTAAATTAACATTGTCAAAATCAAATAAAACTAAATAGTGCGCAACTGTTTTGGTCAATGTGATCCAAGTATAAAGGTGAAACATGATTTGCATTTAAGCACGTTGTCAGACAATAATTGATAAGTTAGGACAACATGTTGACTAGCATTATGGTTTCATAATGTCACTACATTCTACTAAGTATGAAACATATGAACTGCAAAAAAATAATAATCAGCTATATATTTAACAGTTTTACACCAAAACAATAAAAAACTCTTAAGGAGCCAACGAATACATAATAATCAGCTATATATTAGGGCAGAAAAAAATATGAATTCAAGAAAAAGTAACAGAGATATTAGTAAATATTTTTCTAAAATTTCATTTTCACTCTTCCTTTTGCTATGATATCATGAGCATATAAGCAAATAGTAGACAATAACAAACAAGCAAATGACTTTATTTCCAGATTCAAGTCACAGTGAAGGATTATAAATGCTCCACAATGTCAAGTACGGCTGAAACTCTCTACCTGTTGTTCAGTTTTAACAGACGCAGAGTCACATACAATCTTCTGTTCCACTTTAGAAGATCTCCGTTTGACACGGAAAATTTCTGAATCAGAATCATCACTTTCTTCAATAATGGCACTTCTGGTAGCCAGACAGTAACCAATTTTGCTTTGGGAACTAACGTATTCACTGCATGAGGATTTTGAGACTTCAGAGCTATTTCCAACAATATGTCTAGACGACAACTTAGACGTTTGATTCTTCACGTTGGGGACTGCATGTTCCTATAGTGCCAACAAAAATCATAGCCATGTAAGTTTTGACTTCTTCAAGACAGTTATCAAAGTTATGACGTGTGTGTGTGGAAACGAGAATGAATCTTACATTGGTGATATAGTGAGGATTTTCAGTTGACATTAGTGAAGATGAACCAAAACCAGAATCAAAATAACAATATGAAGTTTGAATCCCAGTTGATCCATTGCCATCAGAAAAGGGAAGACTGGGAACTTGGGAGGTTGCATGAGAAATTTCGCAATAAGGAACATAACTATCACTTTCAACTCCTGAGAATATGCTAGATAGCAAAAGAAAGTCCTCACTCTTTCTACAACGTTGTTCAACCTCAAGTAACATACTCTCCTCCTGTTCAAACTGCCTCGCTGCAGCTTCCATACCCAAGATATCTTCCCTCACAGACAGTGTTAGAATGCCTCCACAGGTCAAATCAAGCGATTTTATATCTGATTTGAAACCAAAGAACTATCAGTCTATCATATTAAAATTTATTGTATAACAATCTTGGTGAGGAAAGTTAGCATTAATTTGAAGTCTGTTATACCATGGCGAAGGCACAAAGGATGCAAGTAACACCGGCAATTCAGATATGCTACATAACAATCGCGTTTGCATAGACTGCAAAGAATTGTTCCATGGGAAAAAGAAGAAACAGCAATGCATTCTTTCAATTGCATCAGACACCAGCGAGCACGATGCTGAAATCGGACCAAATTTACGAAAGAAACCTTAATGCTTTTGTGACATATCAACTCTTGATATGAATAGTCTGGGTCTTCAAGTTCTGCACTAGCATGAAGTAGCATTGCTTCTTTGCATAGGAGCTCCTCTTGAGGAAGAAGAGGAGTCCTGTTAAGCAAAGCATAGCGCCGGCTAGCTATTGATCCCAATGGAAACCAATCACCAACAGCAAAGTTGACAGCTTCACCACAATTGAAACCTGAAAGCCCCAAGATCAAATGTATTTCACTGATCAGAAAGATCAGGAGACAATCTTATCAAAAGGGTACCAAGTTCTGTAAAAAATCTACAAGCCACATGTTTTTGAAGGAGAAAATTCAAGACATACCATGACTGAATCCAGCATGATAAGCCCTGGGGAAGGTTATTACATATTCACCAGGCTTCTGCACAGCTTTATAAACAGGAATATCATGTTCTAGCAAAACTTTGGGTGGAAACAATGTCGTCTTGCCTAAAAGGACATCAAAAGCTCCATCCTCACCCTCAGCTGACAAGATTTCTCGAGTATAAACATGCTCCCTGACAACCTTTTCGAATTCAAGAGCTGAGGGACCAGGAATGCCATACCAAGTTTTTGCTGCCCCACAGTGGTGATAATTGATGCTGCATATGCAAAAAACGTACTCAGCTTAGAACTGTAGGACTAAAAAAATTAGTTGTATTACAAGTAGGAGAGCGCCTACCTGTACAAGTAATGATCTTCCACATGCCATGCAAACATGCTAAAAAGCATTCCAATGTAAAGCATCGGTTCAGTGACTCCCTGGAATAGACCAAATATTAATTTAAAACATTCCTTAACTCAGATTGCACAAAGTTCCAATAAAAGGATTCAATATTACCGGAATTGATGTTTCTAGAAGACGCAGTATGGATTTTGGCAACCGTGAGAGTTTCTGAAATCAAATTATACAAAAATTACTTATATATCCACATAAATTTCCTGAAGAAACTTAAGAAACGGTAAATATAACAGAAAGGAGGAAGTGGTGGTCGAGAAGGGTTATGAATTTGTGTAAGCTAATGAAGAATGGCAATTCATGGAGAATATTTATCGACACTAGAAAAAGCTTTGAAGGGAATGACTATGGAAGGCACTCAAGCTCTCAAATATTATGATCTGTACTAGGGTACCTAGTAGTAAAAAAGTAGGCATACAATTATCTCAAACTGAAGAGCTTCCGATAAGGAAAAGAGGCAAGGTATATGAATAAATCCATAAAGTTCGTAAATCAGGGTTTCATGGACTACAAATTTATGAGACTCAGGTAGGTAAGTCCCTCAAAAAGTACAAATTTATTGGACCTCTTTGCTTAGTAGAACTGAGATTCCAAGATCGAAGGTAATAAGAGTATCACATGATAAATAAATAAGTGAAATTTTTGTCGGTGGAGTCAACACCTTCAAATTCCATCTGCTTTTTCCAAGCGGATCACTGGGAGAAGATGAAAATGCACTACCATCAACATCACATGCATATTCAACACTTTCGGTCTTTCCACAAGCTATTTCATGCCAAAATTCTTTTTCCATGAATGAAGGAGGAAGGCATCCAGCACTATAATATCTACGAGCAAAAATCTTGTTCGCCATTTTCTCGAAATCACGAAATGAATAGTTTCTGAAAAAGCACACTCATGTTGAAAGCCTTAAAATAACTAAATAAGAGTATCATATTTCAAATAACAGAAAATCAAGCATTCACCTTCCACTCATGAAAAAGGTGACCTTGTCAACACTGTCCCATTCAGCCAAACGAAGAGGCTGCACCCTAGTTGTAAATTTGAAACCAGCTTTCTCTTTCATAAGAACTACACCAGCAGGAACAGAAGCACTCACAGGAGATACAATCTTGCAGATACCTGAAGATAAAGTAAAATTTCAGCAGTAGTTCTTTCAATCCAAGGATCTAAACCACCAAATTATTAAAACAATGATGAGGTATAAATTATAATGTGAATGGAGGAAGAAATGGAACACTGAAACACTGGTGCAGGACAAAATGTATTATTCCCTCCTTCCCATTAGTAATGTCCCATTTACTATATTAGGACGTCCCACTAGTAATGTCCCATACCTTCTGTAGTAAAAAATTAACCATTTAAAATGTTATTAACAGTGGGCCCAGCCTACTAACTCACTTAAAATAATCCTTAAATACCTTTCATCAACTCACTTTATACACTAACTACACTCTTCTTAATCTTTGTGCCCAAAAGTAGCGGGACATTATTAATGGGACGGAGGGAGTATCATTCAGCAGGTCAAACAATATAAACCTCCAGTCAGTTATGTAATAGCCAAACCTAGCAAACTTGAGTAGAATACTAGAGCTTGAGCAGTGTAAAAAGATATAGTAAAACCTATTTATCAAGGGAACAGGAATAGTAATCGAAAGAGAAAATATTTGCATGAACCAAGAACATAAAATTAACCTACCATATTTTGAGGCTTCTGGAGCTATCTTTTGCAGATAAACTAAAGGATCCTGGAATTCCTCCGTACTTGGAGTGTACACCGGACATTCCAGAATTTTCTCAGTCCATTCAAAGTCAGGTGTATCAAACTTTGCAACTTTGCGCTTAGAAAACTCTGCTCTTTCATTTAAATTGCTGCCAATATTTGAGGACATAAAGGAGTTTCTATGCATCCTCACACCACATGACGCAGGTCGTAAAGCTTCCCCACCACTCCTATGCATCATGTTAGTCAAACAGGGGGAATCATCTTCTCTTTCTATTTTCATCTGATCTAGCCTTTTACGCTTCAAAAATTCCAGTTTAGATTCCTTTGACATACAAACCTTTCCTTCCACCTGCCAAACAAAACGACAAAAATAAGACATATGCATGTATTTATACATTAGATTAGATTGAACCAAATCATATTTTCAACTACAATGTAACAGGCAGCACATCATCGAAAAACCCATTTCCATAAATTGGTAAGCAAAGCCATGAGAGGGGATAACCACTTTTCATCATTTCTCTTTCTTTTGTTTCCTTGGTTGGCAAAACTCAAAAACAATCTTCAGGTATCGTATCATGGCTCTATCAGGCCAAACAACAATCACAAAACTTGCACGATAGACAGTCTCACCTACACACAAAATACACATGCATAAACATATCCCTAAGACTTGTTCATCAAACAAAAGCAAAACTTGCAAGATCTGAAGTTTCATGGGAAAAAGCAAGGAACATTACAAAGTGTGATACTTAGCCGCTCATTACATATTCATAAAAAAAAGAAAATGGACATTAAGATGTCGAAGAAGGTGAATAGAAGGGCTATGATGTAGTATGAAGTACCAACTTAGATTATCCAGTATATAAACCAAAGGACGAAGAAAACATAAAATTAGAAAGGGGAAAAAAAAACAAAAAGAACAAAACAAAACAACACACAAAAAAAAAAAAAAAACATAACATAATAGAACTATATTGAAAGCCCACAAGATCAAAAATCCCAAACTTTAGTACTAATTCCAAAACAGTGCAAAAACAATATTTGCATATACATACAATCATACATACATATACATATATATATATATATATATATAGAGAGAGAGAGAGAGAGAGAGAGCTATGCCCAGGTAACAACAAAGAAAACTATAAAAAAAGATAATAAATAGATCAATTGGATGACAGTTGTGAATATCTCGTCAAGCAGGAGCATTATCATAAGAATGCTTAAGATCCAAAGGATCAAAAAGTCAGCCATATGAAGTACCAGAACCTACATTCAGCACTGAAAATGAAAACGCAAACAGGAGAAATTAAAATAGACGAGGCATAACAAACTACTTACACATACTTACCATCTCATTCCGGAAAACTTCACTATTAGACTCCGTGTTCTCCAACTTCTCGCCGGAAACAGAAAAAACACCTGAAAACCCGACTAAAAGTGCCCTAGACAACGATCCAGGGCAAAACGAACCATTAAAACTCGATTACACCTCCCACATTCTCCCTTAACCCCCCTGGACCGAGTCAAACTCAGATCCGAACGATTCCACCCGCCGAGTCACCCAGCCACGGAAACAAGCGTCGGCGTCTTACGACAAAGAGTACGACCAAATTCTCCGGCGGCACTGTTCGCCGGCGAAAGAGTGGTTTTCCGGCGGGTGTAGAGACAAGCACTACCGCGTTTTGTAAGTATAGAGAGAGAGAGAGAGAGAGAGAGAGAGAGAGGAACAGTAGATGGAATCTTGTCAAAAGTATGGGGGTTTGGAAACCGTAAAAGAGAAAAGGAGAGGATAATTTATAGTTTCAATATATACTTTCTCTTTAAAACGTCATAATTAAATCTATAAACAAAAAAAAAAGTCTTAATTTAATTACAGCGGATAAGATAAATTAGATAATTAATTCTGTAATCTTATTTTTCTTAAAGAAAAGGGGCTAAAAAGAAGTGGTGGTTGTTAAGTTGGTTCAACCAAACGCCTGCAGTTCTCCTTTTTGCCCCTCAACGGGGGTGTGGTTGAGGGAGGAAAAGGGTTTCCCATAGGGGCTGAAATGGAATGACGGTATTACCGAAGAGTTGGTCAGGAGGTAAGAGTCACGTGAGGTGAGGAGCAGTGAATGAATGTAGGGGCGCGGTTTGCTCCACCGTTGGATTTCAATCTGTTATTCAGTATGAACGGTCAGCAAACAAGACAACAAATCGGGAACGGAGAAACGGAAATGTGGACTAAAGTTTACGCATTTGACACGTATTAGAACCTTTTTTGACATAACTTTACGTTGGTTTCAGCATCCATTAAATTACGTTTTAACCCCTATTGATGTGCCTCTCATAATAATCATGACACAATGGTCGATTTTTTTTTTTTTATTTGGTGTAAACTATAGCAAAATATAATTAAAAGATGTAAATTACTATACATTTCCACATAAAAATAATCCTAGGAAGCAATTACACATATTTTAATAAAAATAATTAAGTATTATGAGTTTTTAAATAATTATAAAATTGCAATTGAAGAAGGAAAGATAAAAGAAAAAAAAGCTGAGACGTCAAATATGATACATTAAATCTCAACTCTATCCCAAAGGCAATTACCTTTCATAACTAATAAGATAATGATTGCTAATTCTATTTTTGTTATTAGATTGTTTTCTAATCTCACTCTTTGAATATGATAATAATCAAATATAATTAATTCAAATGGTAAAATTTCTCAAAAGTCTTGTAATATTCTAATATTCTAATTCATGTAGTAAATACTGTATTACTTGCTACTATTTTTATTTATTTACACTAATTCTTCAAAGTAATTGTTTTTATGGTTACAACTCTTAGAGTGAGAAGGCATACCCTACTAACATATAACTAAATGCGGATACCCTACAAACTTATAATTAAATGATTCTATGGCTTTATTAAAAACTTGTGAATAAAATTCCACAGTTGAGCAAAACTTAATGAAGGAAAAATAGTACTAGTACTTTTTTTGTTTACGAAAAATTTGTTACAAATTTTTTTTTGATTAAATTTATAGTTAAATATAAGAGATAAAATATAATATGACAATTCAAAAAGTGAAATGAGACTTTTTTTGTGAACAAAAAAACGAGAAACGTATAATTCTATATCGTGAACGGATGAAGTACTAAAGAAGCATTCCAAGGCCCAAAATTTAAGTATAAGTAGGTCTTAGGAAAGACAGTGCATGTACGAGCATCTCCAGTGGGAGGAGGCGCTATAAGGTGGTCTCCACCTTAGCGCCACCCATCTCTAGTGCATTGGTTCTATAAGAGGCGTTATAATCTCCATTTTCATTTAATTTCATTTTTATTCTTCTATTTTAAAATTCAACATTTCATTAAAATTAAAATTAAAATTAAACATTACATTAATTAAAATAAAATAAAATACATTAATTAAAATTATAATTATAATAATTTTTTAATGGCTCAATCGAATCAAAACGAGACCGAATGTGCTCCTTCAAATATGAGGTGAACCGAGCGTGAAGGTCACGATTTCGCATGGAGGATTGTCGAGCCACATACGCTCGAAATTTCGGCGGAGATCCGGTGCAAGGACGAGGTGTGGCTGAGCTACTTAAAGCTTCGTCGGTGACCTCTTCTTCCCATGATGATGCGTAGGAATGGCAATGGACCTTTGACCCGGCCTAGATCCATGGATCCAGATCTGTTTTCAGGGTATGGATCTTAAAATTTTGGACACGACGAATCTGGATCTCAATTTATAAAATAGATCTATATTTGGATCTTAAATGTTTAGATCTGAATCCGCCCCAAATCCGACTAGTAACAGCCCGATCTTCATAAACTTTTCAATTTAAAAATCTTGAAGAACTAATAGATAAAATAAAATTTCTTGACTATCATAATTTAAACTAATTTAAAAATCAATTTGCCAATACTAAAGTAGTAACATAAAATAAGAACGATAAACTAAAACTTAACAAGTTCAACTTAAATTCTATGGAAATACTAAATCTCTAGTCATTCTCGACTTCCATGGCCACCTCAACTCCATAACTGCAAAACTGAGAAGATAAGGGGTGAGCATATTGAAAATATACTCAGTGAGAAATCATGCACATATTCACATACGCTTAAACATGCAAATAATTCACATTATCATACATACATACTGATAATCTGATGGGCGAACTGAGAGCCCCTGAACATGTATTTCAACATGGCTAAATTTCTGAACATGTATTTCAACATGGCTGAACATGTATTTCAACATGGCTGATTTTCTGAACATGTATTTCTACATGGCTGAACATGTATTTCAACATGGCTAATATTCTGAACATGTATTTCTACATGGCTGAGCAAGTATAATCAAACATGAATAAGAGCATATAAAAATATACATGAATATAACCACAAGCATATAACCCTCACCTTAAAGTCGAAGCTAAAAAAATCAAATCCGGAATGAAGGTCTTAATAGCGCCGCACCAGAAGAAATCGTCAAAATCGCAGCTGAACAGACCAGTCGGCTTCAAGCCTTCATTTGAAGCCTCAAACGTCCTCAAATCGTATTTTGCCCAGAAATACGACTTCTTCGTCTTCGAGAGAGATTTCCGTGGCCGCCTGTTTCGCTTGAATCGGAGTTCTGTGGAGGAAGTTATTGCCGTTCTCCCGAAACTGCCAGAACTTGATTTCCTGCGAAAATCTGACTCCAGCTCAGATCTTCTGAACTGTATCCCGCTCAGCTTTTACCGTTGGATGGACAACGTTCTATGAAAGTCCCAAGGGAGAAACTGCCTACACGTTTCTGGCCCTCTCTGCTCTCTCTAAAACCCTAATTAATTAGTGTGTCCGTCTGTTTTAGGGTTTGAAAATAGATCTCATATTTATACTAGTTTTTAAAGAGTTCTAGTTCTAATAGGAAACAAAAATAATAATACTAACAATAATAATAATAATAATAATAGTCTAGATAAAATTAATGGTGCATATCTATATGTATCATGTAATTATTTAAAAAAAATAAGCTATACAAGAAAATACTATTAATTAAACTTATAAAATAAATCTAAATTATCGGGGTGTTACAATAAACCCATTTTTTAATATATATTATTTATATTTTATATTTACTTTTCTAATAATATAAAGCATAAATATAAATATTAAAAATCAATACACAATACTAATATTTAAAAAATAAATACACAATACTAATAGTTTTCGGGTTTTTTTAAGTTTTTTTCTTTTTCTTTTTATAAAATCGCATTTCATCACACAATACTAATAGTTTACACAATATAAATATTAAACATAAATATAAATATTAAATATAAATATATAAAACATAAATAAACGTTAAAAATCAATACAGTAATAGACCCGTGGATCTTACGGATATGAATCTGAATCACAAATTTTCAGACCCATCGAATTTGGGGCGGATCTGGATCTGGTACTTATAGGATCTGATCCAAATCCAACCCATTGCCATCCTTAATGATGCGTAGTCGCCTTTGTCTTGGATGATCATATCGTGCAAAATGATGCACGTGAACATGATGTCGCTCAACTCCTTTTTTTTTCCAAAGATGAGTTGGTCCTTTGATGATTTCCCAACGAGCTTGAAGCACGCCGAAAGCTGATTCAATGTCTTTGCGAGTCGCTTCCTGCATCAACTTGAATCTTCTATTCTTCTCATCCAACAGAAATGGAGGACTCTTCACGAAAGTAGGCCAATCGGGATCGGTCAAGTAGTACCCACTCGTGTAATATGAGTAAAATAATCCTCGTAGAGACGTTGTGCTCCGGCTTCACGATCCCGATGAATGTAAGCTTTCTTCTTCAACCTTCTTCGCCTAGGAGGACTTTCTAGTGGACTAACGACGTTAACAATTTCGTAAAATTGCGACACAAGTTGGGAGAATTGGTAAGCACGTCGCTCGTCGTCGCTAGAGCCGGAGGAAGAAGGGAAGATGATGATGATGACATTTTGTTAGAGAGAATAAGAAAGTATGAAGATTGAAAAGAAAAATAAGATGTACAAATTGAAGTAGAAAGAATGGAGTATTTATAGATAATAAAAATGAAACAAAAAAAATTTGGGGGGAGAGAGCCGTTCACCCAACGGTAATTAACAAAAAAAAATCAAAATTGATTGCAACGGTTAGTTTTTTTAAAACTTTTTTTCAATTATTTTTATAAATTGTGCGTGCTTCGCACGTGATCCGCTTTTCTCCATTTCGTGTCCGGCACCAACAATCGAGTCCAGCACGAACCCGGGGGATTCCCCAGCACGCACACATGTGTAGCGTGCCAGCTCGATCCGGCACACCCCCTGGGCATTGGAGATGCTCTAAGAAGAATTTGGTAAACACAAGAGAGTCCATTTAGATATGGGGTTTTTCCTTGTAGATTCAATAACCGTGAATCAACGAAGTGTTGGGAACGAATTGGCAAAGAAAATTGAATATCAAAGAACTTAAAACAAGAACAACACAATTTACGTGGTTCGGATATAATATCCTACATCCACGGACGAAACAAGATGAATCCCTTTATTTCACTTTTAGGAGAAAAATTACAGACTTCAAGATTGAAGAAGAAGACAGCCTTCAGCTGAATATACTCTCTCCCTCTCGCTACTATTTTTTTTACTCACCCAAAAAACTCCAGCCAAAATGAAAAATGTAAAGTGTAAAGAGATAGCAGCCAACCCTACGTAATACTCATGCAAATACCATAACAAACTTTTAACTAATCTTTTCACATAAATCCCTCTAGTAGAACTTATTTACTGACTAGTCCTTCAGTTATAGAAGTAGCACAAGTAAGGTCACCCACTCTACATTCCTTGCGCACGAGCCATAGGAAATAGATAGAGCTATCCTATTTGCAACTTAGATGATCTTTGGCCTCCCTCTTGAGTTCTTTCCTCGAGCTCTTAATGAAACATATTTCTCCTGAGAATTCACATTTAATAAACATTCAGAAGAATAAAGTAAGCAAATAAGATTGACTAAGAGATGGTATATATAGAGAGATGGTATATATAGTCTCTCCTTTACATTCTTGCATGCATGCCATCCACGTAATTAGAGACGGAGCCAAATTCTGGACTCGATTTAGTGATCATATCGTTCGACTAATTTTTTTAGTTATTATATTTAGGTTATATTTTGTAATTTTTTTTCGATTTTCATATATAAAATTATGATTAAAATACGGCTTATATTAAAATAAAATGAAAAAAACCTAAAACCCTTGACAGCACAGAGAAGCAGACTGAGGGTCGAGCCTCATTAAAATCTCTTTAAGTAAAATCCAAAGGGAAAAAACTTAAAGAGGAAAAAGAGTGCTCGTCTATCAACAAATACAAAAAACTAACATGGAGGAGAGCTGAGTTGAGGTTACTTTTAGAACTCCGGCCTAACCATTGTTCTAAAGAAACCCCGGCTCTCGTCACCCAAAGAAAAAGACCAAAAATAATCCAGCACAAACTAACAAAGCAAAACCAAAAATAAAAACAGAGTCAAACACAAAAGCAGCAAACAATCTCAATGTCAATAAGATAAAGCCGCAAGGCTTCCGTGACCACATAGCTACCGAAGAAGCATTTTTATATAATACAAAAATATATAAAATTATAACTTCGTTCGTTCAAACTTATTCCTAAATACAAAAATATAATTTTGTCCATCTATTTTTAAAATCTTAGCTCTGTGTCTGTACGTATTAAACAAAAATTTTGGTGAGATTCCAAATAAATTTGCACTATATTAATTTTTTGGACGAAATCAATCATAAGCCTTGAAGACGCCTTTGCCTGTGCCAAAGACCGGAGACTCCGTCATGAAGGTGGTCCCTTCCGAACATACTTCTTCTAATGGAAGCCATGTTTCTCGACTCAGTAGGTTTTTGGCAAGTTTCAGAGCTCCCCTCATCTTCATGAGCAACGAAAATCCATGGATACTTTGTCCAATGAATCCAGTGAGCATATCAAATCAACAAATTCTAGGGTTTCATCCACCATGCATGAATGCAACTCTTCCTCTAAAATCACGTTCTACTGCTCGCAACGTAATATGAAAGATGAAGAAAATGACCTCGCTTTTGTGTTTTTATAAAAAAAATACAATTTTAATTATGAATGAAATATCACGTAATAAAATTCTAGAGTCCACTTAAGATTAATTGTTGCCGGAATTTTAATTCAAGCCAAATTCTAAAGAGGGTTTGGCAAATAAAATCACAAACTATTTCAAAATTGCAATTTTAATGACTTTTAAAGTGTGACGAATTATATCACTACATTTTTTATTTTTGAAATTTTGTACCCCCAATTTTTTTCGGTCGCTGGATTGTTGAGTTGGAGTTTACATGGATTAGTTAGCTAGCCACGTAATATTCATGTTACGACATCGTTTGCAATAAAATTATTGAACATTGAAAATTAGGATGCAAATACATGATGACTAATTTTTCTAATTTGGGGAAATTTTTAATTAAAATTGTTTGAAACGATGTCGTTTGAGCCTCGCAAAAAAAAGTCATCTTCACTAATCCACGTAAGGTCCAATTCAGCCTCCGCCGATTGAAAAAATGGAGGATGAAATTGCAAAAATTGAAAAGATGGTGATGTAATTCGTCACACTTCAAAAGTCACGTTAAAATTGCAATTTCGAAATAGTTCGTGATTTTATTTGCCCAAACCCCAATTCCAAAATGCATATTGAAAATTCATGTATTACTTGATCAAAAAAAATTAAAAATTAAAATTTAGATATACGTCATGTATTTACGGACAATTAACTATTATAATACAAAAAATATTGTGTGGGATGTCTTACGAGCTTAATACTCCATTCAACCCACTTATAATGACACAATTTTTCTAGGCACAGAGATTAAGAAAAGGTGTTTAGAGTAAATGTGGACCACTTGTAAGGATGAGGTATAAAGTAAATTTATAGTGTAAAGTAAGCGGAGACCACTTGTTTAGATTGTAAAGTAAGTTTGACACATAAATGAAGAAGAGTTAATGGCTCTAATTATTTCTATTTATAGCAAATACTATTATAAATGAGACAAACTAAAAATAAAAATGGGTCATGATAAGTGGTTGTTGGGAACTTAATGAAATATCATAATCCTAGTTTTGATGATATCAAAATCCTTAGGTTTCACTTGTAATAGACTAGAACTGCTCGAACTCAACTGTTAGAGTTCTTCTTCTAGTTTAGTTGTTGTTCTGAAGCCGGAGGACTGAAAACTGAAGCCGGAGGACTGAAGACTGAAGTTGTCGACTGATGTGACGAATTAAGGCATAGTCAAATACTGATATTTGACTAACCAGTCCAAGAATCAATTACGACTGATTGCTTAATGCGAGTCACGCGGATTCAGCGGACTGATACTAAAGTCAAGTATCGGTTAAACATTCTTCCTCGGACTGAACCTTCAAAGTTAAAAGGAAGCCACGTACTCCATAAGTACAGCCGCATTAAATGCAGAGATTTCGAGGATCGTCTTTTCTCTACAGAACCTAGGGATGGCAACGGGCCGGATCTAAATCGAATCTCTTCAATACCAAATTCAGATCCATTTTCATTTATCAGATCCAGATCCGCGGATCTAAAAATTTTGGATCCAAATCCAGATCCGTCAGATCCACGGGTCCGCGGGTCCAGATCCATGGATAGTATTTTTAAATTAAATTAAAAAAAGTCACAAAATGAACATCTAATTTTAATCATGAAAAATATTGCACAAAATACATTCATGCAATACAAAGATAAAATAAAATTTTAATTTTTAATTCTAATTCTAAATGATAGTGTATTGTTTATAATTTTAAATATATTTAATATTATTAATAAGGGTTAATTGCATGAAAATACACGAACTTTAGTCGCAATTTCATTTTGCACATGACTTTTGAAACTTACATTTTTAATCATGAACTTTACATTCGTTCCAAATTTTCCTTAAAATTGAGCTCCGGCCATCGGAAAGCTGACGTGTCTTTAAACTTGCCACGCGTATGTACCACGTCATTAATTAAAGCGATGTGGCACGAAAATGACATCGTTTTAATACTCTCTCTCTCTCTATCCACTTATCTCTCTCTCTCTCTCTCTCTCTCTCTCTCTCTCTCTCTCTCTCTCTTTCTTTTCTCCCTTCGCCAGACTCTCTCTCTGCTTCTCTCCATCGCCGCGCACGGTCGCGGACCGCCGTTGCACATACAACGCCAGTCACCGGCGTCGCCACTTCTCCAGCCCGGCGCCATCCTCTCTCCCTCTCTATTCTGACCATCTACCCAACAAAATACCCAAATTGAAAACCCTAGCTCCCTCAATCTCACAGCTCTCTCTCCCAAAATTCCAATTTGATTAGGGTGATTGTTCTTGACGGCATTGATGATTGAAAACCCTAGCTCCCTCAATCTTACAGCTCTCTCTCCCAAAAATCCTAGATCCAGAGGATTTGGGTTTGTTACGTTTACTTCTGCCGAGAAGGCATCAGATGACATCCAGGCTCTGGATCAGTAGGTTTTGTTTGCACTGCTCTGATCCTTCTAGTTTCTAATAGATGTGTTCTTGTAGTTTCTTAATCTGACTACTAACAATTACTACTTCTTTTGAAATTACCTTCAGGAACTTCATGGTCGTACAGTGAAGGTTAACTATGCAAATGATAGGCCACAAACAGGAGGCTTCGAAGGCAGTGGTGGTCGCTATGGTGGTGGTGGAGGCGGCTAGGGTGGATGGTGGTAGCGGTGGTTATTATTTTTTTTAAGCTTTTAAAAAACGACGTCGTTTTGCCTACAAGCTTTCGGCTGTTTAAATGGCACACTTCCGGCTGCCACATAGGCGCCACCTCAGCATCAAAATGGCCGGAGCTCAATTTTAAGAAAAAATTGGAACAAATGTAAAGTTCATGATTAAAAATGTAAGTTTCAAAAGTCATGTGCAAAATGAAATTGCGACTAAAGCGTGTATTTTCATGCAATTAACCCTATCAATAAAATAAATATAAAGTATAAAAAATATATATTAAATAAAATGGATCCACGGGTCGTATCTGGGTCGGATTCGGATCTAATTTTCAGATCTAGATCCAGATCCGTTTTTAAAATTGAGATCCAGATCCGTTGGGTCCAAAAAATTGAGATCCAGACCCTGAAAACCGATATGGATCTATGGATCTGGACCGGGCCCTAGCAGAGCCTTCCTTTTTGGTGATTACCTTTTCAGAGACGTCGTATCTCATGCTCTCAAAGTAGCCGTTCTGACCAAACAAAGGAACCTCGAAGATTAAAGCCTCAGCAAAGTTCAAATCTATCTTCAACGGATGAATTCTTGAAGACCATTTCAGCCAACGGATCTATTAAAGACCTCTCCTATAAATAGAGCTCGATGATCACTTCAATCTTCACCGATTCAACTACATAAGCTGAAATGCTGCCGAAATCGTCACTCCGGCTGTTTAAATGGCGGTAGCGGTGGTTATTATTTTTTTTAAGCTTTTAAAAAACGACGTCGTTTTGCCTACAAGCTTTCGGTTGTTTAAATGGCACACTTCCGGCTGCCACATAGGCGCCACCTCAGCATCAAAATGGCCGGAGCTTAATTTTAAGGAAAATTTGGAACAAATATAAAGTTCATGATTAAAAATGTAAGTTTCAAAAGTCATGTGCAAAATGAAATTGCGACTAAAGTTCGTGTATTTTCATGCAATTAACCCTATTAATAAAATAAATACTATAAAGTATAAAAAATATATATTAAATAAAATGGATCCACGGGTCGTATCTGGGTCGGATTCGGATCTAAAATTTTCAGATCCAGATCCAGATCCGTTTTTAAAATTGAGATCCAGATCCGTTGGGTCCAAAAAATTGAGATCCAGACCCTGAAAACCGATATGGATCTATGGATCTGGACCGGGCCCTAGCAGAGCCTTTCTTTTTGGTGATTACCTTTTCAGAGACGACGTATCTCATGCTCTCAAAGTAGCCGTTCTGACCAAACAAAGGAACCTCGAAGATTGAAGCCTCAGCAAAGTTCAAATCTATCTCCAACGGATGAATTCTTGAAGACCATTTCAGCCAACGGATCTATTAAAGACCTCTCCTATAAATAGAGCTCGATGATCACTTCAATCTTCACCGATTCAACTACATAAGCTGAAATGCTGCCGAAATCGTCACTCCGCAATTCAAAGCCATTCCAAAGTTTGAATCGAAGAAGAAAATCACAAAGCCAAAAATCAGTCACTGCTGATTACATACATTCTCTTAGAACTTAGGCAAATATTGTATATCCAAAGCCTAGGTATGATTGATTATAGAGAACATGTTCTTTGTAATCTAGTTGGCAAGTTTTCGAACCTCTTTTCAACCGACCAAATCGAGAGTTTGAGTTGTGAGGAGTTCAGACCAGTGTTTTGACTCCAAGAGATCTCAGTCTTTGCAGAAAGGCATAGTTGTCTCAGTGAAGCTAAGAGTGAGAAATCCAACCCAGTGTGTTAGTACTAAAGATTGGATCTTCGGTTGTTTACGTTTGTTGTGCATCCGTAAGCACAAGCCCAGTGAAGTTGTCGGTCTGATCAACTAACTGTGGATGTAGGAAGTATTTTCCGAACCACGTCAAACTCTCTTTGTTGTTTATCGCTTTCAGTATTTACTTTCCATATATGTGCACAAACTTTTTATCAACTGAAACTGATTAATAGCAAAGTGAAACATAAACATTGACAACTTGCTTAATCACAAAGGCTATTTTGAAAGAAAAGTTTTCCGCTGCCAGTAATATTAATCTAACTGATATATCTCCGGATAGTCAGTAAGATTCATATTACTCCTCTGTTTTACAAACTCGACTGAAATCTTACGTGAATCAGTTAAAGTCTTTAACTTAATTGATATCTCTTTACTGAAGAGTGTTCAGTATCAGCCGCCAACCAAAGTTTCACTAATCTCTTTTAACTGAAAAAGATTGTGTCAGTTTGATTTCGATTTAAAAATAGCCTATAGGTGTATCCCCCCTCCATACACCAATTCGAGACCCCAAGGGACCTAACAGTGGGACAGATGGAATATGAGTTAAGATGTGAATATGCAAACACAATCAATCAATATCAATATATGATTGATTGTAGATTTGAATTTGAATATTGACATGATATACAAATTTTAACTCCAAAAAGGTTAACACAAATTGTTGTGCCATCAACATTTTAAAAAAGTTAACACATTTTCTATGGTAAAATATTGCGATATTTATTTGTAAATACACAAACTTTGATTATTTTCTAAAATTGCACATGAATTTATTTTTCAGCATATATGAATATATGAATTTAAGAATTTTTTAATTTTGCACATTGTTGTGGTAAGTTTTAGCCACAGCATATTAAATCACTAATCTAAAAAGAAAAAACAAAAAAACTATCATAAAAGGGAATTAAGTCGAAGAATATAAGAGATTCTGGTAGAATCTTTAACATCTAAGCTTAATGAAAAGAGGCATGTATGAATTCCGACGATTTGATTACAGGCGAAAGTCGTATTCGAGAACAAGATTAATATAGCAACGAATATACTAGTGTGTAATCCGTTGAAATTTGATGGGTAAATACTTTAGTTATGTTTATAGTTATAATGAATAAAAGAATTATACATCTGAATTTGATATGTAAATAACGATTTTATTGCTCGTTCTCATCACAAAAATGGTATTAATATGTGTTAATTATCCACACATATTTAAATTTATAGATATAATTTGTCATAATAATAGGTTATCTGTCTCAGTATAGACTCAAATATTACAAAATAAACACTAATACACACAAATAAGAGATTAATAAATTAAAAAAAATCACATAGGCATATTGATAAATGTTTGTACCTATCAAGAATATATATATATATATATATATATATATATATATATATATATATATATATATATATATATATATATATATACCCAACTAATTCGAATAACAAAATACTTAAAATTAGAGAAAGTTTCACGAAGACATGTCAATAAATATTTGTATCCGTCTAAAATGTATATACTCGTACTCGTTCCAATTTTGATTAATTACATGAACCCGTTTAATTTTTTATATATAAACTGTTACAAATTTATATATTTGTTCCCCGTTTTATAATTTATATATTCATATTAATCTCAAATTTAATTTAAAAGTATTACCCATTCATATTTCAATTTCTTATAGTAATATCCGATATTCAAATAATATCTTAATAATCTCAAAATTTACTACCACAATTAAATAAATTAAATACGAAAAGATTAAAAAAAAATTATGTAGGCATATCGATTAATGTTTGAACCAGTTTACATTTTATAAATTCGTACCTATCTCAAATACAATTAAAAGATAATTTTACAACTTGTTCTCGTCCCGAACTTGTATAATAGTACCCGCTAATTACCCAAACTCATTTATAGTATATCTAAATAACGAAATATAAGTTGCTATGATAATTAGTTATATGTGTAAATAAAATCCGAATATTGCATTATAAAAAATCATAATAAATAAATATTGTTAGGTCCGGAGGGTCTCGAATAGGTGTATGGGGGGAATACACCTATAGGTTATTTTCGATCTTTACAAGAGATCAAAATGAAACTTCAAACACAAACTCAGACACCTATTTACTGAAAAGAGTTTTGACCAAAACAGGGTTGACGACTGATACTGAATACTCTTCAGTAAGGAGTTATCAGTTAAGTCAAAAGAACTAGACTGATGCACGTAAGGCTTCAATCGAGTTTGATAAACATAGATGTTATAAATCTTACTGACCATCAGAAGATAGATCAGTCAGACTGATAACACACGCAGCGGAAAACTTTTGTTTCGCAATAGCATGTGAGTTGAGCACGTTGTTAGTCTTAAGTTTCTCTTTGCAATTAATCAGTTTTCAGTTTACGAAAGGAAGAGCACAAGTAAGAAAGTAAATACTGAAAGCTGTAAATAACACAGAGATTTTTACGTGGTTCGGAAAACACTTCCTACATCCACGGTCGGTTGATCAGACCAACAACTTCACTCGGCAAGTGCTTACTGGTGCACTGCAAACCTGAACATGTGCTTACGGGTGCACACAACAGAAACAACTGAATATCCAATCTTCAGTACCAACACACCTTGTTGGATTTCTCACTCCTAGCACGCACTGGGCACTAGGATCTCACGGAGACAGAACGCCTTTCTGAACTCCTTTACAACACAAACACTCGATTCAGTCGGTTGAAGGGAGGTTTGAAAACTTGCCAACTAAACTTCAAAGAACAAGTTCTTTGCAATTAGTTTGACCTAGGCTTTGGGTAAACGAGGTTTGCCTAAGGTCTAAGAGAATTTATGTAATCAGCAGTGACTGATTTTTGGCTTTAGGATTCTCTTCTTCGATTCAAACTTTGGAGAGTCTGGGCTTTAGTTGAGAAATAATTTTGGCAGAGTTTCAGCTTATGTCGTTGAATCGGTCCATATTGAAGTGATCCTCGAGCGCTATTTATAGGAGAAGTCTTGAATAGATCTGTTGGCGGAGAAGGTCTTCAAGATTTCTTCCGTTAGAGAGTAATTTGAACTTGGGCTGAGGCTTCAATTTTTGAGATTCCTTGTTTGGTGAGAACGGCTATCTTGAAGAGCAGGAGATGCGGCATCTCTGAAAAGGTAAACACCAAAGAGGAATGACCTCTGCAGAGAAAGGACGATCCTGAGATCTCTGCATTTAATGCGGCTATACTTTTGGAGTGTGTGGCTTTCTTTTGAACGTTGGAGGTTCAGTCCGAGGAAGAATGTTTAACTGATACTTGACTTTAGTATCAGTCCGCTGATTTCACGTGGCACGCATTAAGTAATCACAGTTGACAACTTCAGTCTTCAGTCTTCAGAACAACACCTAAACTAGAAAAAGAACTCTAACACTTAAGTTCGAGCAGTTCTAGTCTATTAGAAGAGAAACCTATTGATTTTGGTATCATCAAAACAAGGATTAGGATATTTCATTAAGTTCCCAACAAATACTCGCTAATTAGGTTTTTTCGTCTCAATTTTATATAATAATACCAACTAACTTAAATCCATCTGTCATTTTAAATAATTGTACAAATTCTGTATATCGTTTTGTTGACCCTTTAAATTTAGAGATGTCAATCGGGCCAGCCCACCGGGTTTCGGGTTAATCGAGTGCGGCTTAATCGGGCTGGGGATTTTGTCGGGTTATAAATTTTCAACCCTAACCCTAAACGTTCGGGTTTCTGACTAGCCTCGACTTAAATGCGTAAAATAAAATAATCATCTGTATTTTGTTATTTTTAATGATCTAATGTATATAATGTATAAAATATACATAGAAATCAAAGATATAAATTATATAGCAAGCATGAAATGTAAAAATATAAGAGATTGAAAAAAACATCAAGATTGCATAACATATAAAATAAGTTGGTAACAATAAAATGTTCAACTTTGTTAACGAAAAAATAATAAAATATCCAACAATAGTTTGAATTCATAGAAGCAAAGCATCTCAAAAATACAGAAAAGTGAAATGATGAGACTTTATAATATTTTATCATTTTTTTATTTTTATATCTAAATATTTAATATTAAGTATTCGGGTTTCGGACTAGCCCATCGGGTTAGTCGGGCCGGCCCTATCGGGTGCCGGACTATTCGGTTACGGGCTTATTGGGTTGTAACTTTTATCGGGTTGAAAATATTCGACCCTAACCCTCTTGGGTGACGGGTTAATCGGGCCAGCCCACGAGTTCCGGGCTAAATCTATATTAGCGAAATATGCAAAATCACCAACGAGTATCATTTTATTTAGATTTTCAATTAACGAATTCTATTGAAAAACTATAGTGATTGCACAAAATTTCTCATTTTATATTGATTTTTGAATTGGTGAAGTCTTATGAAAAATCAATATGATATTCAAAATGGAAATAGATCAAATGGTGTTGTATTTTTTTATAATAATATTGTAAATACATATCTCTCATGTTAGAGAAATTATTTATATTTCAAAAAGACATATATGTTGTAGTGCTGGAATCAATGAAAGAAATCCTTAAGGAATTTTTGTGATACTATACCATTTAATAAAATATAAAGAACCAAAAATATCAATCAATGAAAAGCGTAAAGAGGAAAGAACATATGCAAATAATAATATGTGCGCTTTTTGGGGATAGATTCATATTTTTCGCAGGTTTACATGCAGCATGATGGGTGAATGATGTCAACCGAGTTTGTTACGCCGAGATCCCTAGTTAACGGTAACATTTGTCTTCTTTTTTTATAGGATTGTTTTTAATCAGAGTTGCAATCCGAATATGAGTTAATTTCTTTAGCACATTTTTTTGTTGATCAGTGTTGATAAAGCGTAGCCTTGGGGTCTTCTGTTGACTATAATATTTCATTGGCTATTATATTATCTTATTATCAGGAATTTATCATCGATTTTCCTTTGTTAGGGCTGACTTATGCGAACTTCTTCAATTCTTTCAATCTTCAGTAAAGTAAATAATATAATCGTTTATATTAATGGGCTTTCAAATTCAATAATCTTACTTCTGCAACAATGAATCTCATTTTTTATGGACCGCTCGAAACCATCCACATTATACGAAATTGAATCTCTCATAAAATTGAATTTGACTTAAGAACAAAATAGAATCCCAACGAAGATGCCACGTCACACGCATACACACACTCTTCTCTTTCAAACACCCACCAACAACACCATCCCCCGCCCCTGCCCCCGGACGGACGACCGAGAGAAACATCCTCCCTCTCACCTTGCTTGAGGAGTGAGAAGTCCACCTCCTCCTCTGCATTGCCGCCAACCACACCACCTACAAAGTTCGACAATCATATACTCGAAACCTAATTCCATAAGGTTTCCAAAAAAAAAAAAAACGTAATTCCATATTTGCCCATTTTCTTGAGAAAAAATTCGGAGAAGTCAAAACCAAACCAATTTTAAATTTGAGTACAAATTAGCTTGCCGTTGTAATTAATTTTGGTAGCAGCTGGTCTGCTCCAATTAAAGACGAAATAGTATTTCACTATATTGCATTGAGTTGCAGAAATAATTGTGAATTGACAGTGAAAAGCCGAAAACTTTTTTTTTAAGAAGAAGAAGAAGAGCGGCTAGTTGGTGCTTTTATATATTGAATGAATGATGATTGATAGATATGTTTCAAATGTGTAGGTAATGGAATAAATGACAGTACACCTCACTTCATCATATACTATTTGTTTATATATTTAGTTGTATAATAATAATAGTAATCATAAATTCTCCCTATACTGTTTGTTTATATATTTAGTTGTATAATAATAATAGTAATAATAAATCCTCCCTATGTTATGTTGTGTCCCTAAAGAGATATTCAAGTGATACAGACTTCAATGTATATACAGTAAATTTATTTTTCAAACTCCCATCTCTAGATATAAAAAAATAAAAAAAATACTCCCTATGTTCTACATACATATGTATATAAGTGTGTTTGCATACAAAATGATAGGTCCAACTAAGTAAAGATGCTAACATGCTACTTATCAAAATAATGAACCAATATCTAGATTAACGTAATTTAAAGATTCCGGAATTTTCCTCAAAAAAAAAAAAAAGATTCTGAAATTTATCAATATAGTAATACAAGCTATTTAACCAAAGTCTTATTTATGTTACACAACACTAGAAAATTCCAAAAATTCCCACAACTCAGCAATCTTGGGAGAGAAAATGGCAGAGGAAACCGAGGAAGCGCCACTGATAAACACAATCGGCGGGGCAGGGGCACTGGTAAACACAACTAGCGGGGAAGCGGCACCGGCAACCGGGGTGGGTCTTTTGGCGGTCATCGAATCGCGTAAAGCAGTAACTGCTGCAATCAAGAAGGCTAGGAAAGATATCAAGACTAGGGATGATAATAGGGTATGATGGGCACGGATAGTGACTATCATACCCATGCCCACGAACTAAATGGATAATAAATTTTACCCACGAAACTATCCGTAGATATCAAATGCCATCCAAACCCGTCACCCGCGAATACCCGCTATCCGTCGGGTAAATTTCAAACATTCGTTTTTTTCTATAAGTACCTTTTAGTGAGATGTGCTTAGATTAGGATTCATTATTTTTTGTTTCAAAGATTCGTTGTTCTGCACCTTTTGAGAATTGAGATGTTTTAACAAAGAGTCATTAGTTTATGTTACACAACACCAGTTTTAGGAAATACTCTAAAATTTAAAACGCATATGTGTTTATAATTAGGAATGTCAATTTTATTGGATGATGTGGAAAAAAATTCACCTAAAAATCTTATCATATGCCTCATCATTTCATCATCAAATTAATAAAAGAATTAGAAAAACATTGGAAGTTCAAGGTATTTAACTAGAAGTTGAAGACACACAAGGTAACTGACATTGTATTCAAAACGCTACGTAATACATCTAAATTTGGACAATATGTAATAAATTCATGAACTGTGATAGTTATTTAACTAAATTATTAAAAAGCATAAGTAATCTATACTTTAGGCATATTAGCAAAAAAAGATTTTCTATAACTTTTATTCTTTGATGCATATTATACGACTCATTTTTTTTTTCAAAATACTTCATTCGTCCTAATATATAGGCTGATTGAATTCTGCACGAGGATTAAGAAAACATTAGAAAAGAAAATTATACAACTTCCTAATATGCTCATATTTATTACTCCCTCCGATTTTTTATAAGTGTCCCTTTTAGCTCATTTTTTTGTTTCTCAATAAGTGTCCCATTTCAAAATTTGAGAGTATATTTATGACATTTTTCCTATTTTATCCTTATTTAATACTTGTATGAATATAATAATTAGTTGTATATATGCATTTATTATGATAATTACTAAGGTTACAAATGTAAAATATCTTATTTTATTGGTATGTGTATTTTGACGGCTGGGGACACTTAATAAAAATCGGAGGGAGTATTTGACAATACATTAATGCTAGAGTTAATCAAATAATTAAATTGAGATATATTTGTAAATAATCTAAAAATGCATTATCTTTTATGAAAATTGACTTATATTTTGGGATATCTGAAAAAGAAAAATAAGTCTATTTAATTGAGATGGATATTGTATATTATATCAACGCGGATTAGGACAATAGAGATGAGAAGAAGTTGAATGATTGTTTTGAGCACACTAAAATTTATACTCTTTTTCGGTGTGAATTTATTGTTTTAGATAAATTTGAAACTAAAATAATTTTTTTTTAAATGGGATAAATTGAATGAGGAAAATGACATAAGATAATATAAAAGTTTAATTTTTTTTTAAGAAAGTAAATGATTTATTTTTTTAAAAATTCAATGAAGTGAAATTATTTTTCAATTGATATAGAAATAGAGGCTTTATGAAAAAAAATTGATCATCTTCATAAGTTCAAATTGTAATAACGAATTTGATTTCATTCTAAATTTTTCAATAGTACTCACCTCTTAGTTCATATTTTCTACTGAAAAATTATAAAGTTGGTAACAAATGTAAATAAATCACTTGTCTTGATTGAGACCTGCTACTCTATATTGTCCTCAAATTTTGAAAGGTGAAAATATAATCTTTTATGTTTGTGTATATGAGTGACAAATTACTTTTAATGAACTACTTTGATTACATATAATATTGATGTTATGAGTTATTTTGTTTAAACAATTATAATTTAGAATATTTGGATGTTTGTAGATATATTTATAGTATGGAATATATCATTTATATAACATAATATATTATTAATTGTATATAAGTAAATCTCCTTAAGTTTATTACATGCCACTATAGAAATAACAATCAACTAAAATATTAAAATTAATTTGTTATCATGAGTTGTCATTGTAACAATAATTATTGTGACAGCCCGAAACCCATTTAATTATTTGTCTATCTGGATATTTGTTTGATTTCATTATTTATATTTTTAACTAATTTTTTTTAAAATCATGAAAAGAATATTTATATAGCAAGTTCGTGAATTATATAGTCGCGCCCCTAGTTAGATAAATAATTTTAGATTGCAGATTATTAACTTAACAAATGAAATTTTTATGCTTAAAGTTGGGCCATAATTGAATATTACAAATTTCTCTATTGGGCCTTATCTCAAAATTTACTTTCAACATTAAGAGCCCACTCATTTCCATTTTCAGCTTGGGGAGCACGTCCAGTTTTCTCAACCACAATTTTTGGTTCCTTTATCATCCACAAATTTTTTTTACGTGAACAAGCAGCTCACGTTTCATTTTTGTGGTAAAAATTTAATCTTGCAGCTCTATTTAAACCTCAAATCATCGTCCCCAATTCGCCTTTTCCTCGTCTGTTTCGCCTACAGCATACAAACCCATTTCCATCTCTCATTACAGAATCCAAGCTGGTAAATTTTAATTGATTTTACAAAGTTATTTCATTTACTGTTGTTCATCTCTGCACAAAACCAAACACCCACAAAAGTTCTTATTTTTTTTCTAATTCAAACATGCATATTCACTGCTTTACAAGAAGAAAAGGAAAATAGAAAGAATGAACTGGAAAGGGGGTTGTGGCTTAGAACAGGGGGAGGGGCGGTTGAGCAGCAGTACCGCCGGCGCTGCGCGCCATGGCGGCCGGCGGAAGGAAGCAGGGGTGGTGGCGGAAGGAGCAGGGCGGCGGCGCTATGGTCTCGGCTGTGCGTCTCTTTTCAGGAAGAGGGAGAAGGCGGCCTGACCGGCTTGTGCTGTCGACACGGCGGCGACAAGGGTGCCGCTGCTGACGGCCAGGAGGAGGTGCTGGCAGACGGCGAGGGTCGCCGGAGAAGGGGGAGACGCGGTGAGGAGAGGGACAGAGGGAGTGAGAGTGAGGGAAGAGGGAGATAGGAAGAAGAGGGAGAGGCGGCAAGAGGCCGAGAGGAAGAAGGCCGAGGGAGGAAGGGAGAGAGGGAGTGAGCTGCGTGTGAATGTGTGGAGTGGAGTTGGGTATGAGTTTAAATTAGAGGATGATAGTGGGCTTGGGGCTTGGGCTTAGGTTAGTTTTAATTAATTGGGCTCAGTTTATTAAGTGGTTGGGCCTTAATTATAATAATCAATTGGGTTTTTATTTTTAATTACTCTTCTAAGTAGCAATTATAATTTATTTAATTATCATTTTTTTTCAGTTCAAATTTTATTGAAAGACTTTTATAAATAGTTTTCTCAAGTTTAGTTATATTAAGGTATTTTTGTAAGTTCAATTAGGCCCTTATGTTACTATTTGAATTTATCTGACTAGGTGCGGCGCGACTAGGAACGTGAACTTTACATTTCTAGCAGTTAATTTTCAAGTTCAAGTTACAGGTGTGGGATTTATTTCAGTACATGCCGTGGTTAATTTTTGTCCATTTTAATATTATGTGTTTGCCATATGTGTTGTAAATTCAGTTATATCGCTAGGGGCCCGCTCAATGGGTCCAGGACTTCACCGTCCTTGGTATGCCACAATGCGATTTCATGTTACAGTTAGGGTTGCAACCTATTCGCCAGGGGCCCGCTCAATGGGTCCAGGACTTTAAAGTCCTTGGTATGCCACCGTGCGAATTTCAGTTATCAGTATTACAGTGCAGTGCTTATGTGTTGACCATTTTATTAACGTGGACAATTATTGCATGTTCCCACACTGAGTATATTTCATATGCTCATCCCATATTTAACATTTTCAGGTAACTAAGGTTGGAGACGCGTAGAGGATCGAATGAGCGCGTCAAGTAAATATTTTTGGAAAATATAATGTTGTAGTTACACCTAACCTTTTGCTTTGTACAGTTTTCGAAGTCTCAAACTACTCTTGAGATTTTGGTGTAACTTATCGAGTTTAGTGTTATCATATTAGCTTCCTTTCATGGCTGGCCTTCTTTTTAAGTTATTTCAAATATTTTATTTAAAAATTTATTTATTTGAAAATAAATCCAAATCTTTATTTTATGATATTTTCGCTGTCAAAAATTATTTAAATTCATATTTAACACTTTATTTAGATTAGGGTGTTACAGCATGGTATCAGAGCAGGTCTACTTTCCTGTAGACTCTGCAAAATAAAATGTTTTTCTTAAAATTTTTTTCAAGTCATTTGTGACGAAGCCATTCGACCACTACGCGCTCCGACTTCAAGGTAAAAGTTATTTTAAAAGTTTTCAAGGGGATGAGTATAAACTGTTTATATTCCGAAATTTATGTTGAATTTTGCTGCAATAGTTGAAGTTATTATCAGAAAGTTCAAGTTCAGTATGCAAGTTATTATGTTGAAAATTATTGCAGCCATGAATTTTATTTCGGAATTTTACAGTGCATGATATTGAGTTTTGATGAGTTTAAAATTTTCATGTTGAACATAGTCCTCGAATTAGGAATAACCTTGTTTTATAATCTTTCATTTATGTTATAGTGCCTTTGATTATAGAACCATGAGGAATACGCGTGCACATTCCCACCACGCCGAGAACTCAAATACCAATTCCGAAGCAGAAGCAGAACAACCTCATCCAACTAATGGAGGAGACTTCATGGGTCAATTTCTGAGTGCTTTACAGGGTTTTGTCCAGCACCAAACCCAAACTCAGGCCACACAACGTGACCTAAACCAGACCTCTAACACGATAGATCAAGCGGTAGAGCGATTTCGGAACTATAATCCGCCACGGTTCAATGGACGTGATGGACCGCTAGTAGCTGAAGAGTGGTTGGAAGAGCTTGAACGGATTTTCACTCACATCAACTGTACCGAGGAACAGAAAGTTTCATGTGCTGTTTTTCAACTTAAAGAGGACGCTCGACAATGGTGGAAACATTTCTATCGTCTGTTGGGAGAAGAAGATCGCAATGTTCTCAATTGGAAAATCTTCAAGGGAGTAGTAATGGATAAATACTTTCCCCTGTCATTCAGAGAAAAGAAGGAAACCGAGTTCTTTGAGTTGAAACAAGGAAATATGACTATAGAGGAGTACGAGAGGAAATTTAATGAGTTGGCTCGTTTTGCACCACACCTAGTTGACACAGAAGACAAAATGATAGCTAGGTTTAGAAAGGGACTGAGAACTGACATCAAGGGAATTATGGCTGCACATGTAATTGAAGATTTTAGCGATTTGGTTAAGCGAGCTGAAGAGGTGGCAACTGCTCTTGGGTCAAACATCCCTGCACAAAAGCCAGCGAATCAACCTATGAAAAGGAAGTGGGAGAACTATAATCAAGGCGGAGGAAACTTCCAAGATAAGAGGCCGAAGTTTGGTGGAGGCGTTAATCCAGGAACAACGGGGACAAGACCACAATGCCAGAAATGTGGAAAATATCACTATGGAGAGTGCATGTGGGGTAAAGGAGTTTGTTTCTTTTGCCACGAACCGGGGCACACTACACATAATTGTCCTAAAAAGATGAACAATGCGCTAGAAGGGAAGAAAAATGTTGGGCCAGAAAAGAAAGGAAATGCTCGATTCTTCGCTTTAGCTGATCAGGAAGAAGCAGAAGATGATGACACAATGACTGGTACGTTACTCATATCTGGAACACCAGCAGTTGTTCTATTTGATTCTGGAGCTTCGCACTCGTTCATTTCTGCTAAGTTTTGTCAAAAGAATCATATCCCTTGTGAAGTAGAAAACTTAGCCTTGAACATAAGTGTTCCTTCTGGAGAATGCATTAAGACGAATAGGATTGCTCGGAGAATTCCCTTGAACTTTAGAAATAGAAAGCTTGAAGCTGATTTATACCTCATAGAAATCCATGACTTCGATGTGATTTTAGGAATGGACTGGCTAAGTCGAAACTTTGCAACAATTAAGTGTCACGAGAGGGAAATTGTTTTCAAAGTACCAGGAAAGAAAGAATTTTCGTTCCAAGGATCAAAGTTAGGAAAAATGCCTATGGTGATATCTGCGATGAAAGCAATAAAGATTTTGAACAAAGGCTTTGGCGAGGCTTATCTCGTAAGCATTGTAGGCAAAGAAGATGGAGAACTTACTCTCGAAAGTGTGCCAGTAGTACGAGATTACTCCGATGTTTTTCCCGAGAATTTACCTGGAATACCACCAGACAGGCAAGTGGAGTTCGCGATCGACTTAGTGCCTGGAGCAGCACCCGTTTCAAAAGCACCATATAGGATGGCACCAAAGGAATTGGAGGAATTGAAAACACAATTACAAGAGCTTTTGAACATAGGATTCATACGGCCAAGTGTATCACCCTGGGGAGCGCCTGTTTTGTTTGTCAAGAAGAAAGATGGAACAATGCGTATGTGTATCGACTACCGTGAGCTTAATCGACTTACCATTAAGAACAAGTATCCTCTACCAAGGATAGAAGATTTGTTCGACCAATTGAAGGATGCAAAGGTGTTTTCAAAAATTGATCTGAGGTCGGGCTACCACCAACTCAAGATAAAGGGTAGCGATGTACCGAAAACAGCTTTTCGGACAAGATACGGTCATTATGAGTTTGTAGTTATGCCATTCGGTCTAACCAATGCTCCAGCGGTATTTATGGACCTGATGAATCGTGTTTTTCATTCATATTTGGACAAGTTCGTCATAGTTTTCATCGACGACATCTTGATATACTCAAAGGATAATGCACAACATGAAGAACATCTTAAGATCGTCTTGGAAACATTGAGGAGTGAGAAACTCTACGCCAAATTCAAGAAATGTGAATTTTGGCTAGACCGAGTAGTTTTTCTTGGTCATGTGGTGACTGCAAATGGAATTGAAGTGGACCCAGCTAAGGTTGAAGCTGTAAGTAACTGGAAGGCACCTACAAATGCAAGTGAGGTAAGGAGTTTTCTTGGACTCGCTGGTTATTATAGAAGATTCATCGAGGGATTCTCAAAGATAGCGGGTTCGATGACACAATTAACAAGAAAAGGAGTTGCGTTCCAGTGGACTGATAAGTGCGAGCAAAGCTTTCAGGAGCTGAAAAGAAGGTTGACGACAGCACCAGTATTAACCATACCTGATGGATCAGATGATTTTGTCATTTATACCGACGCCTCGAAACAAGGTTTGGGATGTGTTCTAATGCAAAAAGGGAAAGTTATTGCCTATGCATCCAGACAGTTGAAGCCACACGAGCATAACTACCCTACACATGATCTAGAGCTAGCCGCTGTGGTTCATGCGCTAAAGATTTGGAGACATTACTTGTATGGAGGAAAATGTGAGATCTTCACTGATCACAAAAGCTTGAAATATTTCTTCACACAGAAAGAGCTGATTATGAGACAAAGAAGGTGGCTAGAACTCGTGAAGGATTATGACTGTACTATACAGTACCACCCAGGAAAGGCTAATGTGGTGGCAGATGCACTTAGCCGAAAAGGTGAAGGACAACTAGCTTTGATGATGACTCAACAGGAGACTTTGATAAGAGAATTTGAAAAGTTGAAACTCGAAGTGATAACTCCAAATGCCAAGGAAGCTATACTCGCAACGCTAGTTGTTAGGCCTACATTGCGAGATCGAATTAAGAAAGCCCAAGAAACCAATGATTTCCTCCAGAAGATGAAGAATAAGGGTTTTAGCAATGATAGTACGAGTTTCTCGTTGGCAAACGATGGAACACTCACATATGCAGGCAGAATTTGTGTCCCTAAAGACAAGCAGTTGATAAAGGAAATTTTGGATGAGGCACACTGCACGACCTACACGGCACATCCTGGAAGCACCAAGATGTATCAAGATCTTCGAAAAACATTTTGGTGGAGAGGCATGAAGAGATCGATAGCTGAATATGTTGGAAAATGTATGACGTGCCAACAAGTGAAGGCCGAACACCAACGACCGTCTGGATTGTTGAATCCATTAGAAATACCCGAGTGGAAATGGGAGCACATTACAATGGATTTTGTGGTGAGACTTCCGAAGACGACGCGTGGACACGATGCAGTTTGGGTAGTCGTGGATCGACTTACTAAGTCAGCACACTTTCTTCCTGTAAAGATGACTTATTCGATGGACCAATTGGCGAGATTGTATGTTCAAGAAGTGGTGAGACTACATGGAGTGCCAGTATCCATTGTTTCTGATCGAGATCCAAGATTCACGTCCAGGTTTTGGAAAAGTTTACATGCAGCCATGGGAACGAAGCTCAACTTTTCAACAGCATATCATCCTCAAACAGATGGACAATCTGAAAGAACTATTCAAATTCTAGAAGACATGCTGCGAACTAGTGTCATGGATATTGGAGGCAATTGGGAAACTCACCTGCCCTTGATCGAATTCGCATATAACAACAGTTTTCAAACGACCCTTGGCATGCCTCCATACGAAGCGTTATATGGGAGAAAGTGTAGATCGCCACTATATTGGGACGAAGTTGGTGAACGAAAAGTGTTGGGCCCGGAAATCGTTGAGAGAACGGTTGAGGTCATCGGGAAAATAAAAGAGAAGATTAAAATGGCTCAGGATCGACAGAAATCATATGCTGATCGCAGGCGAAAAGAGTTACATTTTGAGGTGGGCGAAAAGGTGTTTCTCAAAGTGGCACCAATGAAAGGAGTCCTACGATTCGGCAAGAAAGGAAAGTTGAGACCTCGATTCATTGGACCTTTTGAAATCCTAGAGCGCATAGGAGATGTAGCCTATCGTTTAGCTTTAACGCCAGAATTGTCGGCTGTACATAACGTGTTTCACGTCTCCATGCTACGAAAATATCTGCACGATCCTAGTCACATCATTCATCATGAAGAACTCCAAATCAATAAGGACCTCACGTACGAAGAGGAGCCGAGTGTCATACTGGATCGGAAGGTAAAGGTTTTGCGGGGTAAAGAAATACCCTTAGTAAAAATTCAATGGACTAGGCACGGACCTGATGAAGCAACTTGGGAACGTGAAGAAGAAATCCTAGCTCGCTATCCCCACTTAGAACCAAGTAAGTTAAATTTCGAGGACGAAATTTTCTTTTAGTGGGTAGGGTTGTGACAGCCCGAAACCCATTTAATTATTTGTCTATCTGGATATTTGTTTGATTTCATTATTTATATTTTTAACTAATTTTTTTTTAAATCATGAAAAGAATATTTATATAGCAAGTTCGTGAATTATATAGTCGCGCCCCTAGTTAGATAAATAATTTTAGATTGCAGATTATTAACTTAACAAATGAAATTTTTATGCTTAAAGTTGGGCCATAATTGAATATTACAAATTTCTCTATTGGGCCTTATCTCAAAATTTACTTTCAACATTAAGAGCCCACTCATTTCCATTTTCAGCTTGGGGAGCACGTCCAGTTTTCTCAACCACAATTTTTGGTTCCTTTATCATCCACAAATTTTTTTTACGTGAACAAGCAGCTCACGTTTCATTTTTGTGGTAAAAATTTAATCTTGCAGCTCTATTTAAACCTCAAATCATCGTCCCCAATTCGCCTTTTCCTCGTCTGTTTCGCCTACAGCATACAAACCCATTTCCATCTCTCATTACAGAATCCAAGCTGGTAAATTTTAATTGATTTTACAAAGTTATTTCATTTACTGTTGTTCATCTCTGCACAAAACCAAACACCCACAAAAGTTCTTATTTTTTTTCTAATTCAAACATGCATATTCACTGCTTTACAAGAAGAAAAGGAAAATAGAAAGAATGAACTGGAAAGGGGGTTGTGGCTTAGAACAGGGGGAGGGGCGGTTGAGCAGCAGTACCGCCGGCGCTGCGCGCCATGGCGGCCGGCGGAAGGAAGCAGGGGTGGTGGCGGAAGGAGCAGGGCGGCGGCGCTATGGTCTCGGCTGTGCGTCTCTTTTCAGGAAGAGGGAGAAGGCGGCCTGACCGGCTTGTGCTGTCGACACGGCGGCGACAAGGGTGCCGCTGCTGACGGCCAGGAGGAGGTGCTGGCAGACGGCGAGGGTCGCCGGAGAAGGGGGAGACGCGGTGAGGAGAGGGACAGAGGGAGTGAGAGTGAGGGAAGAGGGAGATAGGAAGAAGAGGGAGAGGCGGCAAGAGGCCGAGAGGAAGAAGGCCGAGGGAGGAAGGGAGAGAGGGAGTGAGTTGCGTGTGAATGTGTGGAGTGGAGTTGGGTATGAGTTTAAATTAGAGGATGATAGTGGGCTTGGGGCTTGGGCTTAGGTTAGTTTTAATTAATTGGGCTCAGTTTATTAAGTGGTTGGGCCTTAATTATAATAATCAATTGGGTTTTTATTTTTAATTACTCTTCTAAGTAGCAATTATAATTTATTTAATTATCATTTTTTTTCAGTTCAAATTTTATTGAAAGACTTTTATAAATAGTTTTCTCAAGTTTAGTTATATTAAGGTATTTTTGTAAGTTCAATTAGGCCCTTATGTTACTATTTGAATTTATCTGACTAGGTGCGGCGCGACTAGGAACGTGAACTTTACATTTCTAGCAGTTAATTTTCAAGTTCAAGTTACAGGTGTGGGATTTATTTCAGTACATGCCGTGGTTAATTTTTGTCCATTTTAATATTATGTGTTTGCCATATGTGTTGTAAATTCAGTTATATCGCTAGGGGCCCGCTCAATGGGTCCAGGACTTCACCGTCCTTGGTATGCCACAATGCGATTTCATGTTACAGTTAGGGTTGCAACCTATTCGCCAGGGGCCCGCTCAATGGGTCCAGGACTTTAAAGTCCTTGGTATGCCACCGTGCGAATTTCAGTTATCAGTATTACAGTGCAGTGCTTATGTGTTGACCATTTTATTAACGTGGACAATTATTGCATGTTCCCACACTGAGTATATTTCATATGCTCATCCCATATTTAACATTTTCAGGTAACTAAGGTTGGAGACGCGTAGAGGATCGAATGAGCGCGTCAAGTAAATATTTTCGGAAAATATAATGTTGTAGTTACACCTAACCTTTTGCTTTGTACAGTTTTCGAAGTCTCAAACTACTCTTGAGATTTTGGTGTAACTTATCGAGTTTAGTGTTATCATATTAGCTTCCTTTCATGGCTGGCCTTCTTTTTAAGTTATTTCAAATATTTTATTTAAAAATTTATTTATTTGAAAATAAATCCAAATCTTTATTTTATGATATTTTCGCTGTCAAAAATTATTTAAATTCATATTTAACACTTTATTTAGATTAGGGTGTTACAGCATGGTATCAGAGCAGGTCTACTTTCCTGTAGACTCTGCAAAATAAAATGTTTTTCTTAAAATTTTTTTCAAGTCATTTGTGACGAAGCCATTCGACCACTACGCGCTCCGACTTCAAGGTAAAAGTTATTTTAAAAGTTTTCAAGGGGATGAGTATAAACTGTTTATATTCCGAAATTTATGTTGAATTTTGCTGCAATAGTTGAAGTTATTATCAGAAAGTTCAAGTTCAGTATGCAAGTTATTATGTTGAAAATTATTGCAGCCATGAATTTTATTTCGGAATTTTACAGTGCATGATATTGAGTTTTGATGAGTTTAAAATTTTCATGTTGAACATAGTCCTCGAATTAGGAATAACCTTGTTTTATAATCTTTCATTTATGTCATAGTGCCTTTGATTATAGAACCATGAGGAATACGCGTGCACATTCCCACCACGCCGAGAACTCAAATACCAATTCCGAAGCAGAAGCAGAACAACCTCATCCAACTAATGGAGGAGACTTCATGGGTCAATTTCTGAGTGCTTTACAGGGTTTTGTCCAGCACCAAACCCAAACTCAGGCCACACAACGTGACCTAAACCAGACCTCTAACACGATAGATCAAGCGGTAGAGCGATTTCGGAACTATAATCCGCCACGGTTCAATGGACGTGATGGACCGCTAGCAGCTGAAGAGTGGTTGGAAGAGCTTGAACGGATTTTCACTCACATCAACTGTACCGAGGAACAGAAAGTTTCATGTGCTGTTTTTCAACTTAAAGAGGACGCTCGACAATGGTGGAAACATTTCTATCGTCTGTTGGGAGAAGAAGATCGCAATGTTCTCAATTGGAAAATCTTTAAGGGAGTAGTAATGGATAAATACTTTCCCCTGTCATTCAGAGAAAAGAAGGAAACCGAGTTCTTTGAGTTGAAACAAGGAAATATGACTATAGAGGAGTACGAGAGGAAATTTAATGAGTTGGCTCGTTTTGCACCACACCTAGTTGACACAGAAGACAAAATGATAGCTAGGTTTAGAAAGGGACTGAGAACTGACATCAAGGGAATTATGGCTGCACATGTAATTGAAGATTTTAGCGATTTGGTTAAGCGAGCTGAAGAGGTGGCAACTGCTCTTGGGTCAAACATCCCTGCACAAAAGCCAGCGAATCAACCTATGAAAAGGAAGTGGGAGAACTATAATCAAGGCGGAGGAAACTTCCAAGATAAGAGGCCGAAGTTTGGTGGAGGCGTTAATCCAGGAACAACGGGGACAAGACCACAATGCCAGAAATGTGGAAAATATCACTATGGAGAGTGCATGTGGGGTAAAGGAGTTTGTTTCTTTTGCCACGAACCGGGGCACACTACACATAATTGTCCTAAAAAGATGAACAATGCGCTAGAAGGGAAGAAAAATGTTGGGCCAGAAAAGAAAGGAAATGCTCGATTCTTCGCTTTAGCTGATCAGGAAGAAGCAGAAGATGATGACACAATGACTGGTACGTTACTCATATCTGGAACACCAGCAGTTGTTCTATTTGATTCTGGAGCTTCGCACTCGTTCATTTCTGCTAAGTTTTGTCAAAAGAATCATATCCCTTGTGAAGTAGAAAACTTAGCCTTGAACATAAGTGTTCCTTCTGGAGAATGCATTAAGACGAATAGGATTGCTCGGAGAATTCCCTTGAACTTTAGAAATAGAAAGCTTGAAGCTGATTTATACCTCATAGAAATCCATGACTTCGATGTGATTTTAGGAATGGACTGGCTAAGTCGAAACTTTGCAACAATTAAGTGTCACGAGAGGGAAATTGTTTTCAAAGTACCAGGAAAGAAAGAATTTTCGTTCCAAGGATCAAAGTTAGGAAAAATGCCTATGGTGATATCTGCGATGAAAGCAATAAAGATTTTGAACAAAGGCTTTGGCGAGGCTTATCTCGTAAGCATTGTAGGCAAAGAAGATGGAGAACTTACTCTCGAAAGTGTGCCAGTAGTACGAGATTACTCCGATGTTTTTCCCGAGAATTTACCTGGAATACCACCAGACAGGCAAGTGGAGTTCGCGATCGACTTAGTGCCTGGAGCAGCACCCGTTTCAAAAGCACCATATAGGATGGCACCAAAGGAATTGGAGGAATTGAAAACACAATTACAAGAGCTTTTGAACATAGGATTCATACGGCCAAGTGTATCACCCTGGGGAGCGCCTGTTTTGTTTGTCAAGAAGAAAGATGGAACAATGCGTATGTGTATCGACTACCGTGAGCTTAATCGACTTACCATTAAGAACAAGTATCCTCTACCAAGGATAGAAGATTTGTTCGACCAATTGAAGGATGCAAAGGTGTTTTCAAAAATTGATCTGAGGTCGGGCTACCACCAACTCAAGATAAAGGGTAGCGATGTACCGAAAACAGCTTTTCGGACAAGATACGGTCATTATGAGTTTGTAGTTATGCCATTCGGTCTAACCAATGCTCCAGCGGTATTTATGGACCTGATGAATCGTGTTTTTCATTCATATTTGGACAAGTTCGTCATAGTTTTCATCGACGACATCTTGATATACTCAAAGGATAATGCACAACATGAAGAACATCTTAAGATCGTCTTGGAAACATTGAGGAGTGAGAAACTCTACGCCAAATTCAAGAAATGTGAATTTTGGCTAGACCGAGTAGTTTTTCTTGGTCATGTGGTGACTGCAAATGGAATTGAAGTGGACCCAGCTAAGGTTGAAGCTGTAAGTAACTGGAAGGCACCTACAAATGCAAGTGAGGTAAGGAGTTTTCTTGGACTCGCTGGTTATTATAGAAGATTCATCGAGGGATTCTCAAAGATAGCGGGTTCGATGACACAATTAACAAGAAAAGGAGTTGCGTTCCAGTGGACTGATAAGTGCGAGCAAAGCTTTCAGGAGCTGAAAAGAAGGTTGACGACAGCACCAGTATTAACCATACCTGATGGATCAGATGATTTTGTCATTTATACCGACGCCTCGAAACAAGGTTTGGGATGTGTTCTAATGCAAAAAGGGAAAGTTATTGCCTATGCATCCAGACAGTTGAAGCCACACGAGCATAACTACCCTACACATGATCTAGAGCTAGCCGCTGTGGTTCATGCGCTAAAGATTTGGAGACATTACTTGTATGGAGGAAAATGTGAGATCTTCACTGATCACAAAAGCTTGAAATATTTCTTCACACAGAAAGAGCTGATTATGAGACAAAGAAGGTGGCTAGAACTCGTGAAGGATTATGACTGTACTATACAGTACCACCCAGGAAAGGCTAATGTGGTGGCAGATGCACTTAGCCGAAAAGGTGAAGGACAACTAGCTTTGATGATGACTCAACAGGAGACTTTGATAAGAGAATTTGAAAAGTTGAAACTCGAAGTGATAACTCCAAATGCCAAGGAAGCTATACTCGCAACGCTAGTTGTTAGGCCTACATTGCGAGATCGAATTAAGAAAGCCCAAGAAACCAATGATTTCCTCCAGAAGATGAAGAATAAGGGTTTTAGCAATGATAGTACGAGTTTCTCGTTGGCAAACGATGGAACACTCACATATGCAGGCAGAATTTGTGTCCCTAAAGACAAGCAGTTGATAAAGGAAATTTTGGATGAGGCACACTGCACGACCTACACGGCACATCCTGGAAGCACCAAGATGTATCAAGATCTTCGAAAAACATTTTGGTGGAGAGGCATGAAGAGATCGATAGCTGAATATGTTGGAAAATGTATGACGTGCCAACAAGTGAAGGCCGAACACCAACGACCGTCTGGATTGTTGAATCCATTAGAAATACCCGAGTGGAAATGGGAGCACATTACAATGGATTTTGTGGTGAGACTTCCGAAGACGACGCGTGGACACGATGCAGTTTGGGTAGTCGTGGATCGACTTACTAAGTCAGCACACTTTCTTCCTGTAAAGATGACTTATTCGATGGACCAATTGGCGAGATTGTATGTTCAAGAAGTGGTGAGACTACATGGAGTGCCAGTATCCATTGTTTCTGATCGAGATCCAAGATTCACGTCCAGGTTTTGGAAAAGTTTACATGCAGCCATGGGAACGAAGCTCAACTTTTCAACAGCATATCATCCTCAAATAGATGGACAATCTGAAAGAACTATTCAAATTCTAGAAGACATGCTGCGAACTAGTGTCATGGATATTGGAGGCAATTGGGAAACTCACCTGCCCTTGATCGAATTCGCATATAACAACAGTTTTCAAACGACCCTTGGCATGCCTCCATACGAAGCGTTATATGGGAGAAAGTGTAGATCGCCACTATATTGGGACGAAGTTGGTGAACGAAAAGTGTTGGGCCCGGAAATCGTTGAGAGAACGGTTGAGGTCATCGGGAAAATAAAAGAGAAGATTAAAATGGCTCAGGATCGACAGAAATCATATGCTGATCGCAGGCGAAAAGAGTTACATTTTGAGGTGGGCGAAAAGGTGTTTCTCAAAGTGGCACCAATGAAAGGAGTCCTACGATTCGGCAAGAAAGGAAAGTTGAGACCTCGATTCATTGGACCTTTTGAAATCCTAGAGCGCATAGGAGATGTAGCCTATCGTTTAGCTTTAACGCCAGAATTGTCGGCTGTACATAACGTGTTTCACGTCTCCATGCTGCGAAAATATCTGCACGATCCTAGTCACATCATTCATCATGAAGAACTCCAAATCAATAAGGACCTCACGTACGAAGAGGAGCCGAGTGTCATACTGGATCGGAAGGTAAAGGTTTTGCGGGGTAAAGAAATACCCTTAGTAAAAATTCAATGGACTAGGCACGGACCTGATGAAGCAACTTGGGAACGTGAAGAAGAAATCCTAGCTCGCTATCCCCACTTAGAACCAAGTAATTTAAATTTCGAGGACGAAATTTTCTTTTAGTGGGTAGGGTTGTGACAGCCCGAAACCCATTTAATTATTTGTCTATCTGGATATTTGTTTGATTTCATTATTTATATTTTTAACTAATTTTTTTTTAAATCATGAAAAGAATATTTATATAGCAAGTTCGTGAATTATATAGTCGCGCCCCTAGTTAGATAAATAATTTTAGATTGCAGATTATTAACTTAACAAATGAAATTTTTATGCTTAAAGTTGGGCCATAATTGAATATTACAAATTTCTCTATTGGGCCTTATCTCAAAATTTACTTTCAACATTAAGAGCCCACTCATTTCCATTTTCAGCTTGGGGAGCACGTCCAGTTTTCTCAACCACAATTTTTGGTTCCTTTATCATCCACAAATTTTTTTTACGTGAACAAGCAGCTCACGTTTCATTTTTGTGGTAAAAATTTAATCTTGCAGCTCTATTTAAACCTCAAATCATCGTCCCCAATTCGCCTTTTCCTCGTCTGTTTCGCCTACAGCATACAAACCCATTTCCATCTCTCATTACAGAATCCAAGCTGGTAAATTTTAATTGATTTTACAAAGTTATTTCATTTACTGTTGTTCATCTCTGCACAAAACCAAACACCCACAAAAGTTCTTATTTTTTTTCTAATTCAAACATGCATATTCACTGCTTTACAAGAAGAAAAGGAAAATAGAAAGAATGAACTGGAAAGGGGGTTGTGGCTTAGAACAGGGGGAGGGGCGGTTGAGCAGCAGTACCGCCGGCGCTGCGCGCCATGGCGGCCGGCGGAAGGAAGCAGGGGTGGTGGCGGAAGGAGCAGGGCGGCGGCGCTATGGTCTCGGCTGTGCGTCTCTTTTCAGGAAGAGGGAGAAGGCGGCCTGACCGGCTTGTGCTGTCGACACGGCGGCGACAAGGGTGCCGCTGCTGACGGCCAGGAGGAGGTGCTGGCAGACGGCGAGGGTCGCCGGAGAAGGGGGAGACGCGGTGAGGAGAGGGACAGAGGGAGTGAGAGTGAGGGAAGAGGGAGATAGGAAGAAGAGGGAGAGGCGGCAAGAGGCCGAGAGGAAGAAGGCCGAGGGAGGAAGGGAGAGAGGGAGTGAGCTGCGTGTGAATGTGTGGAGTGGAGTTGGGTATGAGTTTAAATTAGAGGATGATAGTGGGCTTGGGGCTTGGGCTTAGGTTAGTTTTAATTAATTGGGCTCAGTTTATTAAGTGGTTGGGCCTTAATTATAATAATCAATTGGGTTTTTATTTTTAATTACTCTTCTAAGTAGCAATTATAATTTATTTAATTATCATTTTTTTTCAGTTCAAATTTTATTGAAAGACTTTTATAAATAGTTTTCTCAAGTTTAGTTATATTAAGGTATTTTTGTAAGTTCAATTAGGCCCTTATGTTACTATTTGAATTTATCTGACTAGGTGCGGCGCGACTAGGAACGTGAACTTTACATTTCTAGCAGTTAATTTTCAAGTTCAAGTTACAGGTGTGGGATTTATTTCAGTACATGCCGTGGTTAATTTTTGTCCATTTTAATATTATGTGTTTGCCATATGTGTTGTAAATTCAGTTATATCGCTAGGGGCCCGCTCAATGGGTCCAGGACTTCACCGTCCTTGGTATGCCACAATGCGATTTCATGTTACAGTTAGGGTTGCAACCTATTCGCCAGGGGCCCGCTCAATGGGTCCAGGACTTTAAAGTCCTTGGTATGCCACCGTGCGAATTTCAGTTATCAGTATTACAGTGCAGTGCTTATGTGTTGACCATTTTATTAACGTGGACAATTATTGCATGTTCCCACACTGAGTATATTTCATATGCTCATCCCATATTTAACATTTTCAGGTAACTAAGGTTGGAGACGCGTAGAGGATCGAATGAGCGCGTCAAGTAAATATTTTCGGAAAATATAATGTTGTAGTTACACCTAACCTTTTGCTTTGTACAGTTTTCGAAGTCTCAAACTACTCTTGAGATTTTGGTGTAACTTATCGAGTTTAGTGTTATCATATTAGCTTCCTTTCATGGCTGGCCTTCTTTTTAAGTTATTTCAAATATTTTATTTAAAAATTTATTTATTTGAAAATAAATCCAAATCTTTATTTTATGATATTTTCGCTGTCAAAAATTATTTAAATTCATATTTAACACTTTATTTAGATTAGGGTGTTACAATTATCAATTGTTATTTCAAAATTATCAATACATAAATATGATATGTCATTTATACATATCATTTTTAGAAACTATATATGAAACATGATTGAAAATAAAAGTTATAAATTACGACAACATATAATCGTTATTATATACTCCATATAAATTATAGTGGCTTGATTAATTTTAAATGTTTAAAATTTCTTTTATGTATACTTGTTGACTAAATATTCATGGAGGTGGTCTTGGGTACACCCAGGTGTATCGTACAACCGGGTTACACCTTCACTTAAACTTTGACCCGCACCCTGATTTGAACCCATATTTTGACCCAACCTATATAAATAATATTATTCTGAATACGGGTCAACCCGGTTGTACGGTACACCCAAGATTTTGAGATATTCATGAAAGAAAGATAAATAAATACATATGTTAAAAGTCCATATATGATCATAAATCTTATCTATATTAATAATTTGATAATTTTATTTATATTTATTAAATATTACATATATATATATATATATATAATATTTTATGATCAGACAAAAATATGTTATTACATAATACTTAATATGGTCATATAATGTAAAGTTAGACTACAAATTCATTTTAAAATAAAAATTACAAATCATGAAAATGTAATAATTATACGAGTAGAAAAAATTATAATAAAAAGATATTCGTATCATTGAGAGTAGACGAAATAAACTAACAAATAAATTTTAAAAATATAATTGTTTCCAAAAATAGTAAAGTGATTTTTGACAGGAAGTACAACTTACTATTTTTGGAAGTGATTGTGCTTATATATATATATATATATATATATATATATATATATATATATATATATATACATAGAGAGAGAGGGGGGGGTTAGCTTCTATTGAGAAGCACCCTTTAGATTAAGAATTAAAAAGGGATCTAAACAAATCTAACGACTGTTAATTAAGAAACAAAATTTGTTAACTTTCTAAAATATTAAGGGAAAAATAAATATCTAATACAAAAGGTTATATTAGTCATTACGATTTCGGCTGAAATAAGGTAAGTTTCTTAAGATCCCTAAAAATTCGCAACTTCCTCCTCAATGGCGATTAATTACTCGGTTCGACGAATTTTGGTAACTACATTTTGTAGGGTTTATTGTGCTTCGTCTTTCTATATTTCATATCCACTTGTTGTTCGTCGAAATACTCCATGGATCAAAAGTGATGATGTCTAACATTCATACCTAAATCTAGACGAGTAAAAAAGGCGTTTGGATTAACATGTGTAGTCGAAAATGGAGATAAAACTTGCAGATGAAGAACTTCTGGATTTCTTAAGATATTCTCGCGTGTGAATAACGGTGGATTACATGAGGTATTTATAGAATTACATTAGGGCGAAGGGTAAATCAGACTTTATATATCACTCACGTACTCCACATGCGGTGTACGACCGTGAGTCACTATCTACCAGAAGCCTTTTCTAACTAATTTGCAGCTTTATGGTGAACGTGTGGTCATTCCATCAGCGCTGATTTATTTCACCCTTCGTCTGCGCTGACTTCGTCTAAGTGAGCCTTCGTCTTTTCATCTTGGTCTTCTATTTGACGTAATCAAACTCTTCGTCTGCGCCGCCGTCTGGTCTCGTCTGTGCAGCCGCCTTTCTAGTTCTTGCTTCGGCTAGGGATGCTTCCTTTCCTGACGCCTTGACGTTATCTCAAGGCCGAGCCGCCCTTTGGCCTTGCTGATTCTATGTGAATTTTAGTCTGCGCCGCTGGTCCCTCCACTTCTGATTACTTGGTAGCACATCTACGCTCTTTAAACCAAATGTGACTTAAGCAGAAGTCGGCGCTGCTGACTCTCGCTTCCATGTCCCTGTTATAGCCCTATATTGTCATGGTCAGTAGTTTTTTGATAATTAAGTTAATAAATTCCCACTTTTTAGAATAGCGGCGCTGATGAGATCCTTACTCCTCATCAAAAAGGAAGAAGAAGGTATTTTTTTGCCTTAATTGTTAAATGACAAATTTTACGATTTTGTTTTTGGTGTTGTGATATTTTGGCTTCATATGTTGTTCGGCAATCAATTCAATATTCGGCGGAAAACTTCATGGATCAATCTAAAGAAGAAGGTAATTTTTTAATTTAATTCTTAAATGACAAATGTTGCTCGCCGAGTGGTTTTTTGGTCCTCGTTTTGCGATGGTGTTCGGCCATGGAGGCTCTTGGCTTAGCCGTATGTGTGCGTGAAAGAACAGACTACATGATGATGGTTTCTCGGCTCTCCGTTACAGTTGGGAGAGAGAGAAACAGAGGCCGTAAATCGGTCGGTTGCTACATCGTGAATACGACGTTGGTTGCCGAAGAATGTTGCGGCCGTTGGTTGGGGAGATGGAGAGAGTGTTTCGGCTTTTCGATTCGTGATAGTGGTTGCCTGAAAATGAAGGAACGGCTACGTGTTGACGGCTCACGGTCTAGTGGCCGGTCGGCGCAGAAATGAGCCGACGAAGGGAGCCCACTTAAGATCCTATTCGATTAGTCATTACACTATAAAATAAGTTATAAAAACCCATTAAAGTTCATTACAGTAATGGATAAGTTCAACAAAATATGAACCAGGTTCGACGAGACTGGAATATGAATAGTTATTTTGAATATCCAAGTTTTATATTGGTGACGTAAAAACTTAATATTTTGCAGGTGAATGTGAAGTGCTAACTGAACTTACACGATATTATAATAAACATCTTCAAAATTGTAATGAACTTACACTACGTATTCTAATGAATATCTTCAAAATTATAATGAACTTACACACAACATATTCTAATGAACATCTTCAAAATTGTAATGAACTTACACGAAGAAGCAGCAGAAAAATAAAAAACCAATACTGACTGTCGATTTAATATTATTAGAACAAAAAATAAGATAGATTACCATAAGATAATATTGATATATATGAAAATCTGCCATAGATTGAGAGCTTTTATATCCCTTAATTATAGTAAGAATTGGTTAGCGTGTATATGAGTTTTACAATTGTATCCTTATAATATAATTCACACGCGTAAATCTGGGCTGATTATAACCATCAGATTTTCGAAAATAAACGACTTGGATGATTTCTCACTTCTCAAATTATTTGCACTTCTCAATAGAACTTTTCCCTATATATAGATTTATATACTTCCTCCGTCCCTGAAATAAATTCTTCTTTTTCCTTTTTGGGACGTCCCCCAAATAAGTTTCCCTTTCTTTCTTTCCATTTTTGAACAACTACCCCACCACTAATAATACTTTATTTATTCTTACTTTTCACTTTTTCACCATTCTCAATACTAATTATAACACTTTTTTCACATTTTCACCACTCCCAATACTAATTATAACATATTTTTCTCCACTATCAATACATTTTACTACTTTTCCTTAAAACCCGTGCCGTCCCCAAAGAGGAACTTATTTTGGGGACGGAGGGAGTATCAATTATCAACCGCTCATTGTGCATTAACAATACGAAGCTTTGTAAAATGAATACAGATTGATGACTGAGAATCTGATGACAAGAAGCACACCATAAAACCATCAAATCAGAAGATAGGAGCTAATGAAATGTGAAGCTCACATCCTTCCCACTTTCTGTTGAAACATATATTGCCAAATATAATTTCAATTGCAAGAAGCAATATAACAAACTTTAAACGTTGCAATGCCTTGTCAATTTATGAGAATTGAATTGAAATGGCAAATAAATGAAAATGAATACTTTTATATTCTCGTACCACACTTTTGGGTTTTCAGCTCCTGATCAGACGGCAAGTACTATAATCACTATGAGAAGCACGATGCCAAAAATCACGAGTAATAAGCAAGTCTGCAGAGGAAAAGGCAATATGAGAATCCAACAATTACTGCTATGACAAGCACAATGCCAAAAATAAAAAGTATATGCAAGCAAATGAAAAGGAAACACGAGAATCCAACTGTAAAATGCCTAATATACACCTGAACAGAATGCTACAAAAAAAATGGAGTATCATATAAGATTATATATTATGTGCACAGCTCAAGTGCTGGTGACCATCAACCAAGATACTAAAATTTCATATAAGAAAATGTATCTTGAATACTAGTTATAAAATGAAGACTGTGAATAAAACCCTCAGGCCTCAGCATAAGAGCATGTAATTAGTGCATGATTGACCGAATGTTACATAAATAGCCCACCTCTTCGAAAAGTAAGTACAATTCATTAGCCTAATATACAAAAATGTGCTCTAGAAACCAACTACAGTCTGTGGTGCTATTTAGAGGGTGTTCGGCTGAGCTTATAAGCTCTTTAAAACAGCTTATAAGTTGTTTAAGAGCTTATAAGCCCCCCAAAAAATAAGTTCCTCTACCCGAACTTTTTTTTTTTCATAATCTTATATGCAACAATCATTTTACAAAAAATATTCAACTATAATTTGTTATTTTCATCATATACCCTTTAAATTCATCCATCTTCGATTTTCTCTCTCTAGCAAAAAGTTCTCCCTCTAGCTTATAAACTCAATTATCCAAATACTTTGACAACTTATAAGCTCTTGAGAAAACTACATCTTTCGAGCTCTTGAAACATCTTATAAGTTGTTGGATTTTATAAGCTTAGCCAAACGCCCTCTTAGTAAAAGAAGAACTGATGTCAATAACTCACCAGTGATGAATTTGACCGCTGGGTCTTAGCTGCTTTGATAAGCTGTGATTTTGCTTGAGCGGTTGCAGCGTGTGAACCCTCAATATTGGAGCCAATATCATCTGGGGAGAAGAAAAAAATTTATCAGGCTCCTTGAATCATGCTATGCCTATGCATTTACATCAAATGCATTGCCAATCATTTACCAATCATTGTCCCTTGCTCGTGAACAAGTACAGCAAGGTCCTTGAAAATCTCATTTACTTCACCAATTTGTTGTTGTATTTCTTGTATACCCTGATCTCGTTCCTCTATAATGGCCTCATTGAAAGCAATCTCATTATCCAATAGCACAACCTCCTGTCTGCAACATGAGTGCATAAAAATAAGCTGACAACAGTTGTAATGGAATTGCTTGGATAACAAACTTCCAACAAATGGCAGAAGTCCTTGTTAAATGCTGTTAGGCCATGAAAAGGTCTTGTATATTAGAAGAAAAGGAGTGCATATCTAACAAGAATATACAAATGTCACAACACATTTTTATCTTCATTCTCTGCTGATGAGTGATGACAGTGTAGATGTATGCATATGAATATAAACGAAGCAGATGTATGCATATCCTTTTAGCTTCACAAAAAACTATATAAAATTCTCTTAGAAATTTCCACCAACTGTTTATTTACTACTCTCCCCGAAGATTATTTTTTTTCTTTCATCAGAAGTTACAATAGTTCATGGAAATGCATACATAGCAAGTATCTTCTGACTCTCATTGGCAGAACTAATGGTCATGAAATGCCCTAATGAACTGCAATCTCAACGCACTCAATATATGTAAGAACTAAAGTCAACTACCTATCAATCAAATAAGTATGTTGTTTCATGATTAGTTAATAACATGCTAAATTAAGTCCATATTATGCGATGTACGATCACAGGATGCAAGAAAAGTGAAGATTACAGGAGTACCTAGACAAGTTACAAATTGTAAATGTGAGTGAGGATAACATTATGTACAGATTAAAGGGAAAAAATGAGGAAAAGTAGGCAGTTTATATTACATATCAAATATAATGCAAATGCTCATTGATACTGTGGTCTGCCCTTCACAATAAAGGGTAAAAACAACCAAACGCACAACCAGCAGATGAACAAATGGTTTAGAGATCTCTTGGAAACCACATTTGCTATTTACAGGGATCATAAATGTTAGAAATGCCAGTTCATCTATACCTTCTAGATTCCACGAGAAGAGCTCGTTGTTCTGGGGTCTTATCTGCACTTCCATCTATCTCGCTGGCGGTATAGCTGCAGCACACATCAGTGTAAGGTAAAATGCTTACCAAAACAAAACGTATTTTTGTTTTCCTTATTAACAAATAACGAAAACAAAACTTTATACTGAAGAGGTAAGTTTTGACCAATTTGAAGTGATAGAATAAAAGTTAATCCAACTGAACTAGTAAAAGGAAACTTTCAAAGCTGCTGTGCTGGAGAAAAGCTCAATACTGAAGCTAATTTTAGTTTTGCATACTGTGCTAGGCTGCTAGCCATCCATCTTTATGGAATTCGTATGGGAAAATTCCAAGACAACCTATAATCTTAACTTTAACTGCAGCATCACAACCATTAGTCTAAGGGATTACCTAGAAGGAAGCACTGCTTGGGAAACAAAAGGAGTATATGATGTCTCCCTCTCAGCTGAAAGCCGCTGAGCCTTCTGAAACTCCTTTAGAACTGCTTGAAAGTCTTTTGCAAGTTTAGCATCTGTGATTTTCTTACTTGCCTGCAGAAAACAGAATAGATTGATAATCACCTAAAACAAGTTTGGGGTTGGTGAGGTGAAGACTTTAAAAATTGAATTGATGCACATATTTTTTATAAGCAACCACCTATGACCACTGGCATTGTTTAATTTTTAAGAGAAAACAAAAAAGATTCTCAAAATAAAAACTGTATTCCATGCAAGAGATGACACATTGAACAAGAAAGATGCAAAAATAGAACAAAGAAAAAAGCAGTATCGTTTTTTTAACGAGGAAGTAAACTTACACTGACTTCAGCACGATGATCTGTTTCACTAGCTTGCTTAAGTTTAGCTGAAGTATCTTTTACCAGCTGTCCAATGTGCATCCGAGTTTTATGCCTGCAATGGATGAGAGACAGCAAAAGAACCTCAACCATTTATTGCTTTCATATAAATCTTAGCATAAATCACATGTCAAAAATCACATCATTTCTTGAACACATGCATTCTGAATTAGTTTCAGAAAATTGAACTTAGAAAATCCTACCAAATAGCCTATTCGCACAAGTCCACAACAAAATCATATTTTCCAATTGCAGAAATATATCACAAGGATTATATGAATTCTCTAGAGTGGAACTATTGCATCAGTAAATTCCTCTCGATTGTAAGGCAGCCAATGTAGTGGAAAACTTAAATTTTCCATCTATCATCCATTTTCTTTAGATGCCAAAAGTTAACAGACCTGAGATCTCAGGTCAAAATTCCAGATAAGCAGAGATGGTTATTTCAATAATTATGATGAAACATCAACTAGATAATAACTTTCTTCATTTCACCCTGTTTCTAACCCACATACACACTAACACACACGTAGCATATGAACAATAGTGTAGATTCCCTCTAGAAGAACATATCATCGTTCGTGAAACCAAACGCTCACCAAATACTGGTTCACCCTGGACATAATGCCAAAATTTTCAAGCATCATTTTATAGTTTATCTAGTTTAGGGCATAAGCTAGTCGGTCTTGGTGAAGACTCTAAACCATCCTGACTAATAACTAAACAGACTTAGTTGGTTGATTTTCTTTAAACCATGGGTTGAAATTAATTCAGAGGTTCAAGTGCCTGCTCAGCTTTGATTGCCAACAGTATAATCCCTTGGATCATATTGCTGCATATGCTATACCACCTCTCCCTATAACTAGATTTTCTGGAAACTAGCCCACATTAATCATTTTCCATTGGTCTAAGCTAAAAGAAGAAAGGAATAAATCATTCAAATTCCAAATAATACTGCTTAATATGAACAAGTTGTATTTTTTATTCCATCGTAACCCTTTCTTTTCTCAATAAACTTAATAATATAGTTGGAGCTGACTGTGAGCCTTGGCCAGCTTCTAATGGATCCCAAGTTTATCAAAATTCCAATCTTGAGCTGCATGGAAGCAAATATGTTTATAGATAAGGTTAATATTTTGTAATAGTGGCTCATTTAACTCGCTATTTGGTTCTAACACTAAGCTTACTTCACAAGGCAAAATGCCTACGATTAACAACCACTGACATGCCAAGATCCAAATTCGAATTATTCATGCAAATTATGTGTAGTGGATCATCTATTCCTTTCTTAAAAGGTTTTTTTTTGTTTTTTTTTGAAGCAAAGTGATTCCATTCTTATATGTTGCTCACAGATAAACGTAAGTGAAGAGGCTATTAAACATGTAGGAAGTTGTTACAAAAGCTTGCAGGCAAGCATACAAAAATTTGAATTACTAAGTCATTCTTGCAGGAGGAAGCTATACTTCCACAATTTTAAAGAATTTTGCACAGCATGTCATTCGGACCAAACCTCTCCCTGTTGATCCCCAATTCAAGGAATGGCTCAAGACTAGATTATAATAAGCTAAGTTGAAAAGCCCATCCTTTCATTATGATTGATCAGTCGACTACAAAGCAAGTGGATTTAATTGACTAGCTTAAGCGTTTATGTAGTCTTCAACTATTCCTTGGAAATAGGCACTGCATTAACTTCTTTTATTGTCACCACTCTATAGCAGTTCATTACTATTAAATCATCCTACGTAATATGTCAAAGAACATCCTACCCTAATATCACAAATCATAAATCATAATACGCAGCACGAGCTCTGTAACAGAAAACAACACCTTCCTATTCAATAATCTATGCCAAATTAAAATGATCAATAACCCAAAAGTCTAACCAATGCCTCTGATAAATGACATGTAAAATTTGAGAAAACGACCAATTGAAAAAGAAAACTAACAGTTTTTCACGGAGCTCCGGCGTGTCCTTGGGGGTACCGAGGGCGTTCACGAGGCGCTGGAAGGTGGAAACAGCCGTGTTGATCTGAAAAATCCCGGACGCCACCGCCTGCGTCGAATCCTGCCGCCCAAGCGCCCTCCGAGGCCCGGCTCCCCGACCCGCTTCAATATCCTGAAAACTCATCTGTAATCAACAGATATAAGATTATCGTCCTCAAACCTAGATCAAACACCCTCCAAACCGCAGAATTGCCCCAATTCAATCAGCGATCACGCAGGAATCAGAGGGGAACTGAGACTCCAGCTGCAGCCTGATGCAGGAGGGGAATTCCAGGAATGGGGGAAATCCGGAGCGAAGATTAAGGAGGGGAATTGTAGACAATTATAATGTAAAATGAGGGGAAGAATGATTTCAAAGGTGGATTGTGGGCCGGCGGGGTTTGCTTTTGAGCGAATAAAAACATGCATTCATTTTTAATACTAACATTATTTAGTAGTGGGATTGTGGGAAGATCAAGCTCACGTAGAATTCACTTAGGTTTAATGGCAAAATAATTTACGAGTTTAATTAATGAAGATTAAGCTCACATATATATCGTCATATGCTTAAAGGAACTCTCGTAGGGTTAGTCTCAAAAGGTTCGCCTTTATCTTTTTTGTGATTCGATTACATTTTTTTTTAAATCAACTACTCCCTCCGTTTCAAACGAAATGTCCTATTTCTTTTCGACACGAAGATTAAAAAATGTGTATAAAATAGATAAAGTAGGTTGATGAAAATTATTTAAATATTAAGTATAGAGAGAGAGTGTATTGCCAAAAAAGAAAACAAAACATTTCGTTTGGGACAACCCAATAAGGAAAACAGGACATTTCGTTTGGGACGGAGGGAGTATATTTTAAAAAAAAATTATAGTCACATGGGAGTCTGTATCGTACAATCTGGAGCTCCGCGTGTTGACCGATCAGACCCGTTATCGCCTCGTCACACTCTATTTTTACTAACACCAAATACTCCCTCCGTCCTACGAATTTTGACACGTTTGATTTCGACATTAGAATTAAGAAGTTATAGATTAGTGTATATAGTTAATAAAGTATAAAAATGATAAAATATGAGAGAGAAGGTAATAAAAGTGATAAAGTAAGAAAGAGAATGTAATAATTATTACCTTATTTGAAAATGTGTCAAGATTCGTGGGACGCCCAAAAATAAAAACGTGTCAAGATTCGTTGAACAGAGGAAGTAACACTTTTATCAATAATAAATGATACTTTTGTTTAGAAAAGAATATTTTATATCATACTTTATGTGTATGATTTCATTTGATAAAAAAAATATACTCCCTCTATCCGCCAAAAGTATTCCACTTTGGCCGGACACGGAGTTTAATAAAATGTGTGATGATGTTGATGTAGTGGAGAAAGGGTCCCACCACTTTATGAGATGTGTGGTTGAGATTGAATTTGGGGTGGATTTTTTGTAAATAAAGAGTGTTTGTAAGGATAAAATATAAAGGTGGATGGTGAGACCATGGCTTAAAAAGGAAAGTGAAATACTTTTTGCGGACGCCAAATATAGTAATTGTGGAATACTTTTGGCGGACGAAGGGAGTATCATACTTTATGTGTATAGTTTCATTTAGGGTTAATTCTCTCTAAATCCTTAAACTATAGTCATTTTCCGTTTTTTCCCTCAATCTTTGAACTTCCCATAAAAAATCACCAACTATTGATTTTTCCTAATTTTCCCATGACGAATTTTCCGGCCAAATTCGATGCCGGAATTTTCCTATGTGGCGTTCTTCACTTAATACGTGGCAATATGTGGCACCGACGTGTTCTATATTTGACACATACGTGGCAATACGTGGCAACTCTTTCCTATCTCACTCTCACCCTTTCCCCCTCTCTCTCACTCTCTCCTCTGCCACTGCACAGCCATGGACGCCGATGCGCTTGCAGCATCGGGGGCCATCACCGTCTCCTTTACCCGGCGTCGCCTCTCCCTTCAGTTGACCCTCGATCACCAAAACCCCCAAAATAAAAAACCCTAGCTCCCCCAGTCTCAACGTCGGTGGCGTTGGCAGCAGCGACATCACCCTTTCCCCTCTCTCCCACTCTCTCCTCTGTCGCTGCACAGCCATGGCCGCCGATGCGCTTGCAGCGTCAGGGGCCACCACCGCCTCCTTAACCCGTCGCCGCCTCTTTCTTTAATTGACCCTCGATCATCAAAACCCCCAAAATTAGAAACCCTAGCTCCCTCATCCTCGACGTCGGTCGCCGTCGTCCGGATCCCAAACAACGGCGCCGCTCTTTCCCAAACAACAGCGTCGTTCTCTTGATTTCTTTCTTTTCTCACGGCAGACAACCTCCACATCTTTCTCAAGGGCGACAACAGTAACGCCGCCGAGCCGGAGGATCGCCTCGCCGTGGCGGCAGCAGTAACGTTGCCTTCCTCCTCCATCAACCGGCTGAGAAGAACCCACTGGCGCCGCCGTCTCTCTTTCTACCAAACAACATCGGCCAAAAAGCAAAACTCACCGCCACCGCCGTTTATTTGGACAAGAACGCGCAAAACGACATCGTCTATGAATGCACAAAACGACGTCGTTTTATTAAGTATCCGGCACGTCCACGTCAGATAATTCCGATTCCACGTGTGTACGGATTTGGCCGGAAAATCCGTCACGGGAAAATTGGGAAAAATCAATAGTTGGTGAATTTTTATGGGAAGTTCAAAGATTGAGGGAAAAAACGGAAAATGACTATAGTTTAAGGATTTAGAGAGAATTAACCCTTTCATTTATCATTGATAAAAATATTAATTTATTGTCAATAAAGCACCATTTACATAATATAATTGAATGGACGAAGCGGGACAACAACGGGTCTGGTCAGGTCGATGCATGAAATTCTGAATCGTATGGTACAGACTTCCATTCAAGAAACTAACTCAATTGCTTCATTTGTCCCTCAATTTAGTATTTATATGAGAATAACATGAATTTTAATAAAGTGTTTGTATGTAATATGAATAATATAAGGGTTCCACTTTTATGAGTTTTTGTTTTTAAGTAATTTTTATGAGAGTTGTTAAAGTGATTAATATGAAGTAAACTAGCGTCAAACCCGTCGAAATTTGACGGAAATCATTTTATGTCATCATTTATAATTATTTTATATTATTTTTATTACTATAGCATATGAAATAGTTTATATATAAATTTTTTCTTTAATTAATTTGATATGATCAAATTAAATTAGTAATGCAATTTTGGAAATAATATTAATTTTAATCACTTTCGCCAATTAAATGTAGGTCGTGATAATAGAAATACATTTTTATATAAATATTCATTTGATGAAGTTTATAAAAAGTTGATGTGGGATTGAAGATTTTAGAAGAAAAAAATATGTAAATTTAAAGTATAATATGATGTACGATTGGTGTGTCGCATCTGCTGTTAATCGTATATCGATAATATTTACTCTCCTGTCCCTCAAACATTTTCCTTTTTTTCATATCTTGATTCGTCCCCAAAACATCTTCCTAACCTATTTTTGGAAACAATTTCACTAATTATTATTCTTACAATTTCACTTTTTGTGGGACTCGTTCTCCATTTTCACTAACTATCACTTTTTGTGGGACCCATTCTCAACTTATCAAATACATAACTAACTTTTATTAAAACCCGTGTCATCCTCTCTTAGGAAGATGTTTGGGGGACGGAGGGAGTATTAAGTTTGTTCAAATTCTTTAAATTTGACGGATAAGAAATAATTTCACTAAACATGTGTCATCTGAGTATCATCTCATATGGACCTAATAAGACCAGATAATCATATGAAGCTCTAAAAACCACATATAACATTTGAACGTCAAAATTTTGAAAACCATATTTTTTAGAGTTTGAAATACCACATCTGAATTTTGAGCATCATCTTGTATGGAGTTTGAAGATTATAACTTACTTGTGAATATCATTTTACCTAGAATTTGTGAAACTATAATTAAGTTATGAGAATAATCTCGTCTCAAACTTTAAACAACATCGTCAAATTTGAAATCATATTCAATCATATATATATATATATATATATATATAGTTAATTATTTAAGTAAATACATCTATATATAAACGTATTATATATACATATTAATTTGTGAGTATGATGTGATAAACTTAAACTAATATTATATAATAAAATAAAATACAAATATAAATCTTTTTTAAATATGAAAATTGATTAAAAATTTAGAAAAAAAATAAGAATGAATGAGAATTGAAGAAAATTAAAATAGAGTGATTATACGGCGCCACGTAGGATATGATTTATTTTGCTATTATATATATATATATATATATATATATATATTGGGCATAGGCATGTATTTTATTTATTTATAACATTTAGTTGAAGAATATCTTTCTCTAAAATGAATTGACATTTGAATTGATTGTTTTTCGTGGATTAATTTATTGGTATACTTTATTTAAGTTTTAGTCACACTTAGAACAATCTCAATTAAGTGGGTATAAAGATTCATATTCTGGGTGCCATCATTTTATTAAGTTAAATTTTTCGGGTGAAAAAAATGTGGATTGTGAGGCATGATGAATTCTTGTTGGTCATTGAGTTTATATATATAAGAAAAGTTGGTATGAGGTTGGATGAGATTTCAGTTGTTTGAAAACAGACGAATGGACCCTCGAAGTGCTAATGTGTTTTAATTTGGCTGGATTCCGGTAATCAAATAGATATGTAGGATTTATAATTAAATGAATATATTGTATTTATCTAATAGTTTTATACAATTATTTAATAATACAGACTTTATCTAATAGTTTTATACGATTATTTAATAGTATAGGATTTATCTATAATTTTATATGATTATTTAATAGTTTTTAAAGGTAAAAATTGATTAGAAATGTATAAATAAAATAAGAACGAATGAGAATTGAGGAAAATTAGAATGAAGTGATGATACGATGCCATATAAGATATGATTTATTTTGCTATAATGTAAAAATTGATGATTGATTAGAAATATATAAATAAATAAGAATGAATGAGAATTGAGGAAAATTAAAATGAAGTGATTATACAATGCTATGTAGGATAAGATTTATTTTGCTATAATATGTGTAGGATAGGATAGGATGACCCATATCTTATAAGATTGTGTGATTATGTGGAGTATTTTTATTATAACTAAAGAAATATTAAATTGTGAATTAAATTAAAATAAAAATATGAATACTAAAGTACGGAACAAATGAAGTGTAATTTGTGGTATTAGTCTCAAACACGTAAAGGTTTTTTTTTTTGAGAATTCAAACACGTTAGTTTTTAAATGAAAGTAAACTGATTTTAAAACGTATTAGTCTCAAACACGTTAGCTTTTCTTTTCTTTCTTCTAATATAAACGTTAGTTAGTCAGTAGGATATTTTCATATTGCATGTATTGTAATCATTAATCAAACTTCATTTTTGTTCAATAACGCAATTTATATACTCCTTCAGGCCTATACATAGGTTGATTGAAATTTACACAAAGATTAAGAAAAATAATCAAAAATAAAAAAATATAAGTATACTTTCTAATATGTACATATTTATTATTTGATAATAAATTAAAATTAAAGTAAATTAAATAATTAAATAGGGATACAATAGTAAACGAGTGAAAAATATTAGTACTACTTTTTATGGAAACAAACCTATATATTTGGAACATTTGTAAAAGAAAAACAAGTCTATATATATGATACGAATGATGCATATTAAAAAGACAACTTTCAATTTGAAATCAATTTCAAAATTGAATGATAATTTTTTAATTATAATAAAATTAAAAATTTATTCATAGATTATACTTTTTCTTTTTATTTCCTTTTTTTATAATAAAATTGAAGATTTATTCAAAAATTATATTTTTTCTTTTTATTTCCTGTATCTTCTTATTTTTTTATTTTATTTATTTTTTAAATTATGAAATTCGAATAATTATATATATAATATTTAATATGCATATCAAATTAAAGATCATGATAAATGCTTTATTTTGACATAAATTATGTAAATATTTGATTTAAAATGTAAAGTTTATATATATTTAAAGATTAATTTAAAAAAAAATCTCTCTCCTTTATCGTCTTTTTTTTTTAAATAAATCTATTTTAAAATTATTTTTTATTTTCCTTTTTTTACTTTTTTTTTTACCTTTTACATATATCAATTTTTATTATTGTCAATTTGTCTTTATTTCTTTATTTTTTAATATTTAACTCAAATACATTCAGTTAAAATTATTTTTTTATTGTATCTATAAGTATCATAATGGAGTTGGAATCAATTTTATATAAATATAAAAATATAAAAACGTTTCATGTGCATTGCATGGGGTGCACATGCTAATTTTGCTAAACGTGATGAGAAGATAACTCTTTTCAAAATTACTATGTCCACCAGAATTTTATTAGGATTAGGTTAGGGTTTATTTATCGCTTATAAATAGTTATTTTTTTAAAAAAAAATTGGAAACAGTTCCATTTTCACATATTTACAAACACAAGTCATGCTCTCGCACTATGCGCGGAGCTGTATATTGCATGTTATTTTTTTAAAATAAAAATTAAAAAATAACTTAAATTGTGGGATCCTTCCCCACTTATTAAATACACAACTAACTTTTATTAAATAATGAATTGTATAAGAGTGTTTGTTGTGTATTGATTTTTCATTTTAGAAAGCGATCTATTGAAATAAAACGTCTAAATAAGAAAATGTGACATGTTGAATCGAGATAGAAGGAGCATCTTTTTGCATTTATTTGGTTTATATTTAAATTTATTTTTTATTTTTAATTTTGAATTGAAATTATTATTTTATGAAAAGTTGATTTTTCGTGGAACATGTGGTGTGAGATTGAGAGGCAAGCTCCAATATGTGTTATGTGGGGTTAGGAACAATCACATAACCACAAACAAAATAAAGTAGCAAATCAATATGAGAACTTGGTTATCCACGTTAATGAACCACCTAATCTATAGAAAATACTTCACTACATGGAGATAAGCTATAAAAACAGATTTTTACAATATGACTAATTTATTTTATAGTGAAAATTTAAAATATCATATTCTTTAAGTTATAGTATATGAAAAATGCCCTCTTTTATAAACATAAACTTCATATGCCCTATTCTTTAAATACCCTTGATGTTGATGAGTTTGCTTGATTTTTTGTGAAAGTCTTACACATTTGACCGATTTGACAGCTATATATCAGTCAGCGATTTAACAGATATAAGTCAAGAGTACATTTTGGCTAGATCATTTGATTGCCCGGGCGGTCAGATAATTTCACCGGGGTGACCGGCCGATAAAAATACATTTTTTTTTGTTTTGTATAAGAATTATTTTCAAATAAAGAAACTATTATAAATAACAGTCAATTATAAATAACGGTCACTGCATTTAAATGGACACATACCTTAAAAAGCATGACAAGGCAAAAGCTCTTGTTTATATAATTGACAATTTTTTTTCTAATATTTATATTTATTATTGTACAGGGCTGACCCGGCTCTCGGCTTGGCAAGCTCAGCTCTGCCTCCCAGCTATGTCGCGCCAGCTCTGACAGTTCAATTACAAGGCGGAGATTAGAATAATGATTGAACCTAATTACCTGAATTAATGGGCCCAAGTGCTAGCTAATGGGCCTAAGGGGCCTTAGGTCGACTTTAATGCCTATAAATATGAGTTTATCACTAGATTAGAGGACTTTTTTATTCCTTCACCTATCATTGTAAAATGTAAACACACAAGTTATAATGAAAAATTACGAAGACCCAACCGTGGATGTAGATCCTAGCGATCGAACCACGTAAATCTCGTGTTTTATCGTTTTCCTTTTATTCGTCGATTTTGGTTTCATCAATTATGTTTAGTATAATCAATGTCACGGACCTTATAATAGTATATTGGTGGTTATTTTATAAAATTGCATATAAGAATAAATTAGTTATTTTATATTCATTACATTGAATTATTTTATTTTTATACAAGAATAAAATATTAATATTTGACGATATTTTTATAAAATAAGTTATGTAAATTTATCTTCAATAATCCATGCAAGAGAGTTCAAATAAGTGAATTTAGTTGAATGATCTTTGTACATTAATACACGAGAGTTTTGTAACTTTTTTTTTGAATGATCCATAAGCCTCTATATTAGCAAAAATGGTATTTACTGCTTGGATATTCTCTTATAAATATATTTTTTAGAGGGCTCCTTATGAGTATTTTTTTACTATTAAAATAAATAATGAAATTTTTGTGAGGCTATAGCTCATAATTAATTTTGTATATTGATATTTATATAAATTATATATATTATCATTTTCATTTATTAATTAAATCGAAAATTTATTAAAAAGAAGAAAAGAAAAAGCCTAGGAACCGTTGAGAGCACAGAAAAGCAAACTAAGGGCCGAGCCTCATTAAAACCCCTTTAAAGAAAACCCAAAGGGAAAAACCTTAAATGGGAAAAAGAGTACCCGTCTAACACCAAACAAAAATGCGAAACAAGAAACGAAAAAAGCCAAAAAGGAGGGAGAGACTTCGAGAACTCCAGCCTAACCATCGCCCCCAAGCCTCCCCGGACACTTTCCTAACCCGAAAAAGGAAAACAGAGAACGCAAAAACACAAAAAGCCGAACACGAAACGACAACGCTAAAGAACGATCCTAACATGGCTATGAGTAGATATGTCACGAGAAACTGCAAGCTTAATATCATCAATAGCAAACGCCCACCAGCCCTCCTGCCTATTGCCATTAGCCATAATATCCGCAGGCTGATTGCCCTCTCTATAAATATGAGTGACCATCATATGGAAGTCCCGTAAAATCCGAAGGATGTGTTTCCAAGAACTCATGAAGCGCCACGGAACATTAGTCGTTCTAGACTCCAAAAGATGAACAACATACATTGAATCCGATTCCACCCAAAGATAGTGCCAACCGCGATCATGAGCAATGTTGATGGCCGTAATGATAGCGAGCGGTTCAGCTTTAAAAGCAAACCCAGTTGCACCCTTAATATGAAAACAACCTCTACCTCAGACCACACTACTAGAAAAATGGCCTATCATGGCACCTAAAAATGTCATCAGAAATTTGTTTTTGTGACACTTTGGCTATCATGACACTTGACGCAGGTGTCATATTAGGAAATCTAATAATAGGTTAAGTGTAACAATAAAATCTCTATTACTACACTTAAAAGTGTCATGAAAAACCACGTATAGTGTCATTGAAAGTGTCTCAAAATATCGTCTAAAACTACACTAATTTATGTGGACAAAAATTTACAAAATACCCCCAATAAATATTTATAATTATGCATTTTTCCTACAAATATCTATTATTTACACTTTCTACCTGAATATATTTATAAATTTTATTTTCATCCTTCAAATAATTAAAATTTACATTTTCTTCTTTAAAATAATTACATTTTCACTGGATACTATTAATGTTTTTATTTTACATTTATTTGGATATAACTATCAAATTATACAACAAAAATTAATGAACAACTCATTAAAAAAAATACACAATTTTACTATAAAGATATGCAAAGTGTCTAACGATCTCATTCCACATTTATGTAAATTGAACAAGCATGCCAAATAATATTAAGTGCTTTGTATCTTCTACTAAAATTGCACAACTAAGAAAAAAAATCTAAGATTGAAAAAACCTATCTAAAAGAACAGCAAAATAACCGACTTAATTCAAAGAAAGAACATATTACAGATGTAGTTAGCTAGACATCTGAAATAGCATTTCTGGCGAATAATATTGCTTGGAATCCACACACCCCTTTAGCTCAATGACTCTCTTTATCCAAAACAATGCTGTCATGATTACACAAATCATCAACACACTAATGAACAATAACAAAAATATCAGTATCACACGAAGCTCAACAACACACTACATTTTAATCCTCAGTACTAGTCTAAAACAAACCAAATCGATTGAAATAAAAAATAGAGCTTCATCAAATATTCAAAGCACAAGCTTCATCATTTTTAGAACAAACTTGACTCGCACTTGACTCAAGAACAAACTTGACTGTTGCATCTTTTAATGATCACAAAAATGTAGATAGCAATCGATACCTGGTATTCAATCAAACACATGCTTTATCGCACAATTGCCCATTCCTTGCTAACATCATCGATCTCATCTCGAGAATATGTTTTAACATCTTTAAACTGTGAATACAAACAAGTACATAAATATATCTTATTAATAAGAAAAATTAGAAATTTAAATTATTATCAACATATTTGCAGTCCACGTAATCTACTTTTTAAAGTATCTTATTAATAAGAAGATTATATGTGTTTTCATTTATATAATTCATTTGTTCCTTCCTTAAGTTTAGAAAGAAACCAGAGAGGAAAGAAAATACATAGATTGATGATGTGTTAACATACCATATCAATTAAGGCCATCGAATAATTTCACACACCGGAAAGAGCACCTTTATATTGATTGCTTCTTTGCAAAGATCAGGAGCTTGTTGGAATCAAAATCAAGGCATGCTTGATCTATAATAAGCAAATATACGAACTCCTTAGTATGTGATCCATAGATTAAGAGGAAGCTTCGAAGCTTACATTAACAAATGAGATATCCCCAAAATATCATAAAAAACGAAAACCATATATTTGAAAATGCAGTAATGACACTTACATACATATCACATATTTTGAACAACCAAAAGCAATTGAGAATTAAAGTTATTGCTATTGCATTCACAAACTCTTGCAAATAATCTGTTACACATCCAATTCAATTTGCTCTCAAAATCTAGACGTAGCTATTAAATTAGAAGATTAAATACACTGCCACTTAAACACCCCAAAAAAGAGACAAATTTACTGCAATTTCAAGATAATATTAGTGAATTGAATAAAAATGAGAAATTTAGGTTTCAATATGTTCAATGGTAGTTGGAAATAATCGAATTCTCACCCGATAAAACTGCTCGTTTGGGGGTTTTGGAAGAACCGTACATGCCGGGATGACTGCGAAGGGCGGCGGGTGACGACGATTTTGTGGCGGTTGATGGCATGTGGGTGATAGAGTATGCTGGCGCGCCTAATTATTGGCGTCGATGGGAGAATTCAAAGAGAGATGAAAAACTGTCGATATGATTTCTAAATTAGTGTCTCTAATTAATTTTTCGTGTATGCGTGTGTGTTTGAGAGAGTGAGAGAGTTGCAGAGGAGCTCATAGCCCATTCTCCAAACCTGCTTTTGCATATGGAAGTGGGAGGTGTTTCTAGAGGGTTTTCTTTCATGGGTAGTGGGAAGCTTTAAAAAAAAAAAAAAAACTTAAAAGTTTTAAGTGGGAATTGTTGCCGCCCTATCTATACGTTTGTGGGGGTTTTTTTTCTTTAAAATTTTTATTCAATTTATAATGATAGAATTACACTTATTAATAAGATTGTAAGTGGAAGTGTCAGTAAATGAGTGCGTTTATTACATTTATATAGAAGTGTAGTATTAGCATTTGATATAAATGTAGTAAAAAGATAGTGTATTGATTGGGTATTTTAAATGACAGTTTTTATAAAGTGTATTAAATTAAATGTAGTAACAGGCTATATTTTTAGTAGTGCCACTAATCCTTAAAGACACCACCAGCAACAATCATACCCGGTGCCCCAGCCGCAGAGCCATCCGTATTGATTTTAATCCAATGCAAAATAGGGGGCCACAAATAAACCTCAATTATGCGAGGAGGAGGTGCAGCACGACATCTAACACCCAGACTGCGGATGATCAGGTAATCACCCCAAGTATTGCTGACCGTGCCAAGCTTTGGAAAATTGCAATCAAGTTTTTTAAAGAAGGATTTGACAAACGTGAGAATCGGTTGGGCTCTAAACTCATGATCCTAAAAAATCACCGCATTCCGACTTTTCCCAGATTTTCCACATAAGAGTGATAATACCCGCTTTCCAGAAAGCCAGAATCTGCGAGTTGAAATGATTATTCCAAGCCATAATCAAGAAAGGGAGAATATCTAAAGAGTCAAGAAAAACCTCTTTGCCGAACCAAGAAAGAAAAGTCACCCACAACGGTTTAATCATAGAACAACTCCACATAACATGAGATATGGATTCTGACTCCCTAAGGCATAAAAGGACAACCATTAGGGGCCATCATACCCTGACGAATCAGCTTATCCAGGGTCGGGAGACGGTCATGAAGAACACGCCAGCATAAAATCGAACGCCTCACCGGAATGTAGGGCTCCCAGATCCACTTACCCCATTTGACCATTGAAAAACGACTGCACTTGCTGGAGAAAGCCAAAGCTGCCGAAACATCCCATCTGATAGAATGTTTCCAATATCTCGAGTCCTGCTCGCCACCCAAGTGAACAAGTAAGATATCAGCCACTATCTCAGGGAACTTATTAACGAAAGAAGCAGAGAAATGCCATAGCCCATCATAATAGTAGTATTGGACCGAAAAAAGAAGATACTCATGCATATAGTGAGGAATTTTCAGCTTGTCCACAAGTTTATAGCCAAGCCAATCATCCCTCCAAAAATAAGTACCATCCCCACGATCAACACAAGTGTACGAATCCTCCACCAAATCATCCACCTCATGTTTAACCCCAATCCAAATCGGAGAGTTAGCAATCGACTTCTTGGCGTAACTGAACTGAGTATGATTGATGATATATAATATTCATTTTGGTCGATTATTCAATAGTATGACTCAATTAGATTATATGTTTATTCATATGTGCTTAATTAAATTTTTTTTAGTTGGGAAGTGATTACTATTGAGCTACAATACCCGGATGATGTACTAATATTTTAAATATAATATTTAATACTCTCTTCGTCTCATTACAAATGTCTCACTTTCCATAATGAGATGTCTCATTACAAATGTCATATTCCCTTTTTTGGCAAATAATTAAAAGACTAATTAAATAATGAGCCCACCACTTATTTTCTCTCTATACGTACTTTTACAAATTTCAATATATTTTTATCTCCCAACCAATTTGGCTTTATCTACTAATTGTACATTTCTTTATCTCCCTGTCCAAAAATAATAAAATATTTGGGATGGACGGAGTATTGTACTCCTAATTTGTCTTTCGATATAATTCTTTATGTCGATAATTAATTTATAAATTAATACTTTATATATATATATATGTATATAATTTTTTTTATATTATTTATATTGTGCATCGTACAATTACGACACTAAGGCCCAGTTTGCTAGGCGCTATAACGCCAGACTCTCTATTAGTCTGGAGTTTTTTCCGTGTTTGCTAGTTTCTGCAATTAAGCAAGGCGGTCCGCTGGAGCCGGAAGGCCTGCAATTACACGCCAGAAATCCCTCAGTTGATTATCCATCGAAAGGCGCCGAATTGGGTGTCTGGAGGGTTTCGAAAGTCAGACTATTTTTCTGAATTTCAATACTACCCCCAAGAATTCCATTTTCGAAATAAAAAAATGACCTAGGGTAGAACACTCCGCCATTTTCGTTGAATAGCAGCCATCGTCTTCAACCTTTCCATAGAACATCAGTCATCGATTTTCCATCAAAAAACGATCTTGGACGCTCCGCCATTCCCCTTCAACATCAGACGAGCGTGTTCGAGCTTCCAATACAACTACAGATTCAGCCATTCCCATAGAGCAAGTACAGTCGTCGTCCTCAAGCTTCAGTTTGGCTTCGTCCCTGTATATTTTTCTGGACTTCGATTTGGTGTCGTCCCTGAGTTAATCGACTCTAACCGGAGAAGAGCATTTTGTGTTGTTTTATAAGGGAGCCAATTCCGGAGGAAGAAGCTCGGGAAAGATGGCAATGGAGATATGATTTAAAGGTGAGTGCTTGCTGAGTAAGTCATTCCAGTGTAATGATATGAGTTTCTTATTGTTGATTTGCTGCTTATCAACAAATACATGACATCTTAGAGAGGTATAATGGTCTTAGTTTAACAGGTATGCTTTTGTTTGATGCTTGTCT